>NC_135818.1:14332452-14632452 GCF_964213995.1 Mustelus asterias | reverse complement strand
CACTAGGGCAATTTATGATGGCCAATCAGCCTAACCCGCACATCTTTGGAGTGTGGGAGGAAACCGGAGCACCCAGAGGAAACCCATGCAGACACGGGGAGAATGTGCAAACTCCACACAGTCAGTGACCCGAGGCTGGAATTGAACCCGGGTCCCTGGCGCTGTGAGGCAACAGTGCTAATCACTGTGCCACCATGCCGCCTCATTGTGGCAGGGCCAGAATGGTCCTTGGAACGATGGGCCAGGGAGGATAGGGTGTCCTGGTGAGTGTGTAGGGCTGACGATGCATGTGAGTGTGTTGAAGTGAGTGTGTGTGTGGGGCAGTGAGAGTGAGTGTGGCTGTGTTTGTGTGCATGTGTGGCTGTGAGTGTGTGTGCGTGTGTGGCAGTGAGTGTGTGTGAGTGTGTGGCAGTGAATGTGTGTGAGTGTGTGTGTATGTATCTGTGTGTGTGTGTGTGCGTGTGTGTGTATGTATCTGTGTGTTTGTGTGGCAGTGAATGTGTGTGTGTGTGTGCCTGTGCGTGTGTATGTGAGTGTGTGAGTGTGTGTGTGAGTGAGTGAATGTGCGCGCATGCATGTGTGCGTGTGTGAATGTGTGTGTGTGAATGTGTGTGTATGTGTGTGTGTGTGTGTGTGTGTGTGTGAATGTGTGTGTGTGTGTGTGTGTGTGTGTGAATGAGTGTGTATAAATGTGAGAGTGTGAGTGTGTGAGTGTGAGTGGCTGAGTGAATGTGCGCGCATGCGTGTGTGTGTGAGAGTGTGTGTGTGAATGTGAGAGTGTGAGTGTGTGCGTGTGTCTGCGAGTGAGTAAGTGAATGTGCGCGCATGCGTGTGTGTGTGAGAGTGTGTGTGTGAATGTGAGAGTGTGAGTGTGTGCGTGTGTCTGCGAGTGAGTAAGTGAATGTGCACGCACGCATGCCTGTGTGTGTGAGAGTGTGCTTTACTCCCAGCCTCAGGTTTCTCATTCTCTCTCACCACCCCACACCAATACACACTCACACCCCCACACACAGTGAGTGAGGGTCAGTGAGTGGGTGAATTGGACACATGCACACTCTGACACTCTGACCTGGTCATTTTATTGAATCTTTACCTTATTAAATTAACCCGCTGACCTTGCTGACCTTGCTCGGGAATTTTTTCCTCACACCGCAACTTCTTTTGATATTCAGTTTAATGCTGTGCCAAGTGTTCTCTGCTCATCGGCCCATTGAGTGAGAAAAACATCTGAATGTGGTCCCCCAAGCGAGAAGGCTGGACAGGCCTACTCCAACACGACTCTGTTTTAGAAATCAATGTGCAATCCTGCGACTGTAAATAGCGGGAAGTAATGTGATGAGAGTGGACAAGGTAGAGCTCACTCAATCTCTCACTTAATCCCCAAGCAATGGCGGATCACAATTCATACAGTAAACATCAACAAGGCACTCGCTCTCTCATTCACCATCACAGTTTGACAATACAGGAGCTCATTTTTCTACATTATATCTCTCACCTAGCAACATTTTTGAAATTGAGTGCACACAATGTGAGTGCAGATGAACATTCAGTCTCTCAAGATGATTAAAATTACTTATATGTTATTCTTCAAAAGAATGGGGTTTGCAGCGTAACTTCAAACATGCGTTGGAGCGGCACGGTGGCACAGTGGTTAGCACTGCTTCCTCACAGTGCCAGGGACCTGGGTTCAATTCCCGGCTTGGGTCACTGTCAGTGCAGAGTCTGCATGTTCTCCCCATGTCTGCGTGGGTTTTCTCTGGGTGCTCCGGTTTCCTCACACAGTCCAAAAGACATGCTGGTTAGGTGCATTGGCCGTGCTAAATTCTCCCTCAGTGTACCCGAACAGGCGCAGGAGTGTGGCGACTAGGGGATTTTCACAGTAACTTCATTGCAGTATTAAGATGTGTGTAAGCCTACTTGTGACACTAATAAATAAACTTAAAACTTTAAATTGATTAATTACGCAGTGATGACTATTGGCAATTAGTAAGCATGCACTTAATAGTGACACTTGTGACAAAACTCCGCGAGCTTTAGCTTGGAAATTGGAAACATGGGTGGGATTTTAAGGGTTTCCAGAATGTTGTCTTGGGTGGGAAAAGCAGAGGGCAGCCCGCCAGCTGTCTGACCCACTTTACCCGCTAAGTTTTCAAGCACAAAAAATGGATGGGGCGGGGCACATGACATGCGCCAGAATTCCACTGCCCCGCCCGCCATGAAATCGGAGCAGGTAAGGAGCGAGCAACGGAAATAACTGTTGACCTCAGGCAGGAATTTCTGGTCTTGCTCGAGCAAAGCTGTAAAATCCCACCCATCATGTTGGCAGGGCAGGCTCTGATTAAGGCTATCCCACCAGCAACTTTGGCCCCTTTTAAAGGGTGCCCCCATGTGAAAAAAATAAAGAGGGTCCCCTCACGGAAACAGAAAATGGAAGCTCCACCCCCCGGGAACGCACAGGTAAGTACAGCCTCCGGGGGGAAAGGGCCATCCTACGGCAGCACCTTGGCAGTGCCACCTTACACACACGCCCTACAGTGCCGCCTTACACCCTACAGACCTGTTATACACCCCACTGCTGTGACCATGAGCGGGGAGGGGGTTCTAATGCAGGGGGATGATAGAGTGGGGAAGACCTCTGACGATATTTCAATGTATCGTAATGAGGTTCCTGATCTTCCATGGTGGGAACCCCATTACATCATTGGCAGGGGGCGGAGACAGTGGGGGAAGTCCTACCAACATAAAAGTTGTTTGGGGACTCCATTGAATTCTCCGCCCCCCAATGGCTGTCCTACCTGCCGAAAACAGGGGTGGAAAATCCCTCCCACTATCTGAGCTAGGTGCACTTGGTTGGCCAAATCTCCAAATTCAAACCCATTCGTCCCACCAGCCAATGATTTTTTACCCACATTTCACAATTGGTTCTTGACTATACGCATGCTCCATAGCATTATTCAACACGCAAAGAACATAGAACAGTACAGCACAGGAACAGGCCCTTCGGCCCTCCAAGCCTGCGCCGATCATGATGTCTGCCTAAACTAAAACCGTATGCACTTACAGAGTCCGTATCCTTCCATTCCCATCCTATTCATGTATTCATCTCGATGCCCCTTAAATGCCGCTATTGTACCTGCTCCCACCACCTCCCTGGGCAGCACATTCCAGACATTCACCACCCTCTGTGTAAAAAACTTGCCTCGCACATCTCCTCTAAACATTTCCCCACTCACCTTAAACCTATGTCCCCTAGTACTTGACTTTTCTACCCTAGGAAAGAGCACCTGACTATCCACTCTGTCCAGGCCACTCATAATCTTGTAAAGATCTATCAGGTCACCCCTCAACCTCCGTCGTTCCAATGAGAACAAACCAAGTTTGTCCAACCTCTCCTCATAGCTAATACCCTCCAGACCAGGCAACATCCTGGTAAACCTCTTCTGTACCCTCTCCAAAGCGTCCACATCCTTCTCATTCTCACTCGACACTGACTTCATTGTTTCGTTCTTGGGGAGTTTGATTTCTAGCGACCAAGTTGACTCTCATTCTCAAACTTTCCATATCTATGATCTTGTTTGGAAAAGAGCCTCCTCAAGCCCTTCCTCACAAAGGCAGCTTTTCTCTGCCAGCGCTCATGCTGTCTTCTGGGAATGATTCCTAATTAAGTTTTACTGTCCAAACTGACACAATTGCTTCTGACTGCATTTTACATTCACAGAATAAAGCAAGCCTGCCTCATGAATGCAATTGTATTCTTCTGAAGAAACTCACGGGCACAATCTAAATATTCACATCACTACAATGTGAAAAGAATTTTCTGTTTAGCAGGTTCATTAATCTTTGATCTTAGCTGAGCTGTGCTTTGCCGTGAGATGTTGATAAGAGTTCTGAAGTCAAAAGTGCCTTCAGTGGAGGGGCCCGATTTTATTCTCATTTATCACATGGGCATCACTGGCAAGGTCAATATTTATCGCCCATCGCCAGTTGCCCTTGAGAAGTTGGTGCTCAGCCACTTCCTGGGACCGCTGCGATTATGTGCGTGTAATAACTTCAGTCAAGCCATTGAGATTGGCCTGTTGGAGTATGAATTGATTAAGGATCCAATTGATGGACCAATCAGGGAGTCTTTGCCTTGTATGTAACTGGGCGTGTCAGTTCCTCTGACACCCCAGAGATAGACTGCTAACTCTGTGTACTAGTGTTAGAGTTTGTAAATAAAATCTTAAGTCTTCAGAGGTAGAAGTTGCTTCACCAAAATCCCTTTATTTACAACTCTAACAGCAGTACACAGAGTGCTAGCTGTCAGCAGTCTACCTCCGGGGGTGTCAGAGGAACTGACATGCCCGGTTAAGTACAAGCAAAGACTCCCTGATTGGCCCATCAATTGGATCCTTAATCAGGGAGTCCAATAGGCCAACCTCAATGGCCTGATTGAAGTCACTACGGTGTGGTCTAGGTAGACCCACATTTCTGTTAGGGACTGAGTTCCAAGACTGTGACCCAGAAATAATGAAGGATCATTGACTGAATTTCTTCATCAGAATGGTATGAGTCTGGAAGGTGATTCGGACGCCATGTGTCTGATGCGCTTCACCTTCTAGCTGGTAGAGATTGGGAGGTGCTGTCGAAGGAATCTTGGCGAGCTGCTAACAGTGCATTGTGTAGATGGTACACACTGTGGCTGCATGGTGGTGGAGGAAGTTGGTGGGTGAGGTGCAATTGCGCACTTTGTCTTGGATGGTGTCGAGCTCCTTGAGTGTCATTGGAATAACACACATCCAGGCAAATTGGGAGCATTCCATCACACTCCTGACTTGTGCCTTGTAGATGGGGGGTCGGGGGGTGCAGCCTTTGAGGTGCATTACTCCTCACAGAATACCAAGCCTCTGACACGCTATTGTAAGCACAATATTTATGTGGTTGGTCCAGTTGTGTTTCAAGTCGATGGTAACCCTCAGGCTGTTGATGGCAGGGGAACTGATGACGGTAAAGCCATTGAGTATCAAAGGGAGGTGGTTAGGCTCTCTCTTGTTTGAAATGATCATTGTCTGGAATCTTTGTGGCTTTAATCCTTGGTTCTCTGATCACCAAAGTCTGATTCTTATCCTGGTCTTGTTGCATTTGGGTACGGACTTCTTTATCTGAGGAATTTTGGAATGGTGCTGAATACTGTGACATTATCAGTGAACAGCCCTATTTCTGGCCTCATCCTGGGAGGAAAACATATCCCCAATTGCACCTCACCCACCAACTTCCTCCAAAAATATGGTTAGGCCTCAGACAATACTCTGAGGAACTCCCTTAGTGATGTCTTGAGGTTGAGATGATTGGCTTCCAATCACTACGACCTTCCTTGCTATTAGGTATGACTCCAACTGCTGGAGGGTTTTCCCTCCGATTCCCATTGATTCCAGTTTTGCAAGAGCTCCTTGATGCCGCACTCAGCCAAGTGCTGCCTTGATCTCATCGGCAGTCACTCTCACCCCACCCCACCTCTGGAGTTCAGCTCTTTTGCCCAAGTTCTTTGGTCTGGACCAATAACAAGGTCTGGAGCTGAATGGCCCTGGCAGAACCCAGACTGAGAATCTGTGAGTGGATTGTTGACAAGTAGTTGTCACTTGACAACACAATGGCGACACCTTCCACCACTTTGCAGTTGGGACTGAGAATCAGACGATGGGGCAGTAATTTGCGAGATTGAATTTGTCCTGCATTTTGTGGACAGGACATGCCTGTACTGGAACGGCACGGTGACATAGTGGTTAGCACAGCGGCTTCCTCACAGCGCCAGAGACTCGGGCTCAATTCCCGGCTTGGGTCACTGTCTGTGCGGAGTCTGCACGTTCTCCCCGTGTCTGCGTGGGTTTCCTCCAGGTGCTCCCGTTTCGTCCCACACTCCAAAGATGTGCAGGTTAGGTGGATTGGCCATGCTAAATTGCCCCTTAGTGTTAGGGGGACACGTTAGGGTAAATGCATGGGGTTCTGAGGATAGGGCCTGGATGGGATTGTGGTCAGCACAGGCTTGATGGGCCGAATGGCCTCCTCCACTGTAGGATTCTATGAACAGCTTGGCTAGGGACACTGCGACTTTTGGAACATGTCTTCAACTCTAGCGTTGGAGTGGTGTCAGGATGCTTGGCTTTTACTGTGTCCTGTCAGCTCAAATATTTCTTAATATCATGTGGAATGAATCAAATCATTTATTCATTTATGGAGCGGCACGGTGGCACAGTGGTTAACACTGCTGCCTCACAGCGCCAGGGACCCGGGTTCAATTCCAGCCTCGGGTCACTGTCAGTGTGAAGTTTGTACATTCTCCCCGTGTCTGCTAGGGTTTCCTCCGGGTGCTCCGGTTTCCTCTCGCAGTCCAAAGGTGTGCGGGTTAGGTTGATTGGCCATGTTAAATCACCCCTTAGCCTCAGGGGATTGGCGGGGTAAATATGTGGGGTTATGGGGATAGGACCTGGATAGGATTATGGTCGGTGCAGACTCGATGGGCCAAATGGCCTCCTTCTGCATTGTAGAGATTCTATGGTCCTATGATTCTATGAAATCAGCTGGAGACTGGCATCTTTGGGACATCATGAAGTTTTCATTGGAACTAAGTCTGCCTGTCTTTTAATAGCAATGGCAAATAATTAAACATGGATGCAAAAGATGGGCACTTCAAGGTGGAAACAGATGGATCATTCCCTCGGTATTTCTGGTTGACAATGCTTGTGAACGCTTCACCCGTGTCTTGTGCATTCATGTTTAGTTACTGGCAATTATTATTAAAAGACAGGCAGACTTAGTTCTCATGAAGATCCCATGACATCCCAAAGCACAGTGCAGCCAATGAAGTATCTTTGAAATGTAGGCACCATTATACCATAAAAAACATAGCAGACAACTTGCAGACAAGATCCCGGCGATAGCAAAGAGATAACCAGCAGATTATTTGTCTGAGGTGTTGGTCAAGGAATAAACCTTCATCAGAAAACCAGAGAGATTTACCTGAAAAGAGTGGATGGAGCCTCAATCAACATCCCATCCAAAAGACTGTACTGAAATAATTGTGTTCAGGCTTCTGAGACTGGGCTCAAAGCCCCCAATCTTCTAACTCTGAAATAAGTGTGCTACCCACTGAGTAGGGGAGGCGATAGCCTTGGTGGTATGATGGCTAGACGATTAATCAAGAAACTCAGCTAATGTTCTGGAGACCCGTGTTCGAATCCCACCACGGCAGATGATGGAATTTGAATTCAATAAAAAATATCTGGGATTAAGAATCTACTGATGACCGTGAAACCATTGTCGGAAAAATCCATCTGGTTCACTCATGTCCTTTAGGGAAGGAAATCTGCCGTCCTTACCCGGTCTGGCCTACATGTGACTCCAGAGCCACAGCAATGTGGTTGACTCTCAACTGCCCTCCAAGGGCAACTGGGGATGGGCAATAAATGCTGGTCCAGCCAGTGATGCCCATGTCCCACGAATGAATTTTTTAAAAGTCAAGGGGCAACACCTTGATACATGACAGGAGCACGTTGATGCCATGGGTTCTGATAATTGACCTGAAACAATAACTATTTCTCTCCCCACAGATACTGCCTGACCTGCTGAGTATTTCTTGCATTCACTGTTTTCATTTCAGATAGTAAGAAGTTTAACAACACCAGGTTAAAGTCCAACAGGTTTATTTGGTAGCAAAAGCCACACAAGCTTTCGGAGCTCCAAGCCCCTTCTTCAGGTGAGTGGGAATTCTGTTCACAAACAGGGCATATAAAGACACAGACTCAATTTACATGAATAATGGTTGGAATGCGAATACTTACAGCTAATCAAGTCTTTAAGATACAAACAACGTGTAAATTCATGTAAATTGAGTCTGTGTCTTTATATGTCCTGTTTGTGAACAGAATTCCCACTCACCTGAAGAAGGGGCTTGGAGCTCCGAAAGCTTGTGTAGCTTTTGCTACCAAATAAACCTGTTGGACTTTAACCTGGTGTTGTTAAACTTCTTACTGTGTTTACCCCAGTCCAACGCCGGCATCTCCACATCATTCATTTCAGATACCCAGCACCACAATCGTTTTGATTGTAGACGATGCTGGCCATCGATTTAGTACCTGGCTCTCAGTAGATCAGTTGGCAATTTTAACCTGTGCATCCAGCAAATATTCAGGGGAAGGATTACAATAATTCGCACCCAGATAAATATTATCATCACTGCAGGCGGGATTGGGCCTTTTGTCCTTCCATCCTCAAATTCTCTCCTTTTCTGACATACTGAATGCAAAGTCCTTTGGCCACCAGGATGGCCATTGTTCAGCTGTATCTAGTCAGGGAGTCAGCAAACCATTCGACCGTAAAAGCTGTCATATCTAAGGTTAATTCTATCCTTGTTTGATGGCCACCATTTGCACGCTTCCATCTTGCTGCTTCCACGTGCTGCTGGATAGTGAACAATAGTGGGATCTCTGACTAGCTTCAATAAAATCCAAACACGTGCGGCTTAGGTTGAATGGTCATGCTAAATTGACCCTTAGTGTCCCAGGGTGCAAAGATTAGAGAGATTAGTGGGGTAAATATGTGGGGTTACTGGGATAGGGCCTGGGTGGGATTGTTGTCAATGCAGACTCAATGGGCCGAATGGCCTCCTTCTACACTGCAGAGATTCTATGATTCTATGAAACACAGAAAATGCTGGGAAATCTCAGCAGATCTGAGAGCATCTGTGGAGAGAGAACAGAGCCAACATTTCGAGTCTTCAATCGTGGGACATGGGTGTCACTGGCTGGCCAGCATTTATTGCCTATCCCTAGTTGCTCTTGGAGGGCAGCTGAGAGTCAACCACATTGACTGTGACTCTGGAGTCACATGTAGGCCAGACCAGGTAAGGATGGCAGATTTCCTTCCCTAAAGGACATTAGTGAACCAAATGGATTTTTCTGACAATCGACAATGGTTTCATGGTCATCAGTAGATTCTTAATTCCAGATATTTTTTCTTGAATTCAAATTCCACCATCTGCCATGGCAGGATTCGAACCCAGATCCCCAGAACATTAGCTGAGTTTCTGGATTAATAGACTGGAGACAATGGCCAGGATTTTATGACGTCACTCGGGCGAGGCTCATAAAATCCCGCCCGAGGCCGACGGAGAATTCCGTTCTGCGAGCCTCGCCCACCCGGAAACCAATACCACTATGGGCGGCTAGATGGCACAGTGGTTAGCACGGCTGTCTCACAGCGCCAGGGACCCGGGTTCGATTCCCGGCTTGGATCACTGTGCGGAGTCTGCACGTTCTCCCCATGTCTGCGCGGGTTTCCTCCGGGTGCTCCGATTTCCTCCCACAGTCTGAAAGACGTGCTGGTTAAGTGCATAGGCCATGCTAAATTCTCCCTCAGTGTACCCGAACAGGCGCCGGAGTGTGGCAACTAGGGGATTTTCACAGTAACTTCATTGCAGTGTTAATATAAGCTTACTTGTGACACTAATAAATAAACTTTAAAAGCACTCGACCATCGCCTTCCCAGACTCGAAACATTGGTTCTACTCTCTCTCCACAGATGCTGTCAGACCTGCTGAGAGTTTTAAGCATTTTCTGCTTTTGTTCCAAATTCCAGCATCTGCAGTATTTTGTCTTTATCCCTGACTAACACGTTACCTCTGAACCCCAGGGTTTAGAAGCCAATGCGGTACTCCTGCTTGAAGTCACTCCGAGATCAGATGTAGTTTCGTGTCGACAAATTTATTAAACCCAGGAACTTTCTATATCAAGTCAATTGAGAAACCCAAGCGAGTTAGCCCTTCAACATAAGGCACGAGGCAAAATAATGTTAAAAGCTGTGTCAGCATAAAAGATTAAATCCTGCATATATAAGTGGATGCTAAAATTCATCCACACTGGCTTAACCAATGCAGAAGTTAGAAGCAGGAAATACTTATGCTGCATTGGCATCATGTGATACAGTGTGTTTTAACAAATCTGCATTTTAAATCCAAAAATCACTAAAAAAGAAACTAATTGTAATAATTAACTGCAGAATAAACACAAACTATATTTACTTTTCCCAGTGTGTAAGCGCCTAAAGCCCAATTTTCACACATCTTTCTGGAATGCATATTAACTGTGATAACAGAGCGAGAGACAGATTGTGGCAAGTGCGAGGTTGTTGGCGTTTATTTGCATTGCTCTCTGATCCTTCTGAGGGACAGTAAGAAGTCTCACAACACCAGCTTAAAGTCCGACAGATTCATTTGGAATCACGAGCTTTCGGAGTGCTGCTCCTTCATCAGTTGAGTCTGAAGCAGCAGCGCTCTGAAGTTGGACTTTAACCTGGTGTTGTGATACTTCTTACTGTGCCCCCACCCCAGTCCAACGCCGTCATCATGGCTGTCGGTGAGGAGAACTGAGCTCAGCAGGGGCCTAGGAAAATTAGCAGCACCCTCATTGTGGACTGGCTGTCTCTGCATATACAAGAAATAGTCAGCGCAGACAAAGTGGATGCTTCACTATATCTATCAACAGGACGCAGCTGAATGTCCTTGCTAACAGCACTGAAACTTTGATTAAGACATGATTAAGTGACCATTATCTGAATGGACATTTCATCCATCTACCATTAAAGATTATGACATTACTGATAGGACACAATTAAACAGCTATTGTCTCGGGCTACCTCCTTGTATCATATGTAAATAATTTACCGATGTGCAAGGCTAGAAATAATTATCTTGATTGGAATTTGTAAGAAATGCCCTATAAAAAAGGCTGACTGTACACAGCTGAGCAGAGCAGACCTGAAGAAGCCTTAGGAATTCTTCCATTCTCCTCTCCTTATCGATAAGAAGGCAATAAAGGATCCATCACTCATGAACACTGTGTCTGAATATCTTTTTAGCTCCGACATGGCTACCTTCTGAAGGAGATGAGGAGCAGGTTTTTTTTTTCATTCGTTCATGGGGCGTGGGCGTCGCTGGCCGGGCCGGCATTTATTGTCCATCGCTGAGGGAAATTAAGAGTCAATCACATTGCTGTGGCTCTGGAGTCACATGTAGGCCAGACCGGGTAAGGACAGCAGATTTCCTTCCCTAATGGACATTAGTGAACCAGATGGGTTTTTACGATAATCGACAATGGTTTCATGGTCATCATTAGACTTTTAATTCCAGATTTTTTATTGAAAGCAAATTTCAATCCGTGGTGGGATTCGAACCCGGGTCCCCAGAGCATTACCCTGGGTCTCTGGATTACAAGTCCAGCGACAACGCTACCATGCCACCGTCTCCTATTTAGGTTTGGAACATAAGAAATAGCAGCAGCCCTTCGAGCCTGCTCTGCCATTCGATAAGATCATGGTCAACCTGATTGCGACCTCAACTCCACGACCCTGCCTGCCTTCCAAAACCCCTGGACTCCCTTGTTAATCAAACATCTGTCTAACTCAGCTCTGAGTATATCCATCGACCCAACCTCCACTGGGACAGGGACCCTACACTAAAAACCCCCTCTGTGAGAAGAAAATCCTCTTCATTTCTGTCCTAATTGGGAGTGCCCTAATTTTGAAACTATGCCCTCTTGTTCCAGATACCCTCGCACCCCCCCCCCCCCCACCTCCCCCCTTCCCCATGAAGAACCCTCTAAAACATTCAGGTCTATGCATTCTGATTTTAACCTCATCCAATGGAAGGGTTAAAAATTTAAAATTCCACCTCTTGGCTCCGAGCCGGTTCACATTCTGGTTGCTTAAACTTTTACAAATACAAATCAGGCTGTGTGGTGAACCATAGATGGTTACCACTATGGGTACTTGTACATATGTTACTCTTGTTACTGTTGGGGTTAGGGTTTGGGTGTTCCACCTGTTAGCATTGTTCTGTGGTACACTCCGTTCGGCTCCGCCTTCTTACAGGAGTATAAAGGTCACTGCTACTTCCTAGTAGCCCTTAGTCTGGGATGGTATTGTTAAGTAGTGTGCTCCAATCTTGTTGTGAATAAAAGCCTTTATTCCCGGGTACGTCCTAGCCTCCCGTGTGAATCAATCGCGCATCAGGCTGTTAACCAGACAAAAGCAGGAAATGCTGGAAAATCTCAGCAGGTCAATGTTCACCTTCTCCCCGTGTCTGCGTGGGTTTCCTCCGGGTGCTTCAGCTTCCTCCCACCGTCCAAAGATGTGCGGGTTAGGTGCATTGGCCATGCTAAAATTGCCCCTTAGTCTCCTCGAATGCCTAGGTTAAAGGGATTAGCAAGGTAAATATGTGGGGTTATGGGGATAGGGCCTGGGTGGCATTGTTGTTGGTGCAGACTCGATGGGCCGAATGGCATCCTTCTGCACTGTAGGGATTCTATGATTCTCTGATAAGATCTGACAGCATCTATGGAGAGAGAATAAGTCAACGGTTTTGGATATCCAGACTCGAAACGTTGGCTCTATTCTCTCTCCACAGATGCTATCAGACCTGCTGAGATTTTCCAGCATTTTCTGTTTTTGTTTCAGATTCCAGCATTCGCAGCATTTTGCTTTAACCGTAGACAAGGCTCCAGCTAAAGGCAGGGTGCATCTAACTGCAAAACTCAAAGCGTGGTGGCTTCATTGATTCCACAACATTACCTAATCAGAGGGAATCCTGCACCATTGAGACCTAACCACAGAAAGGTCTCAAGAATTAAGGACCTGCTCCTTTCTCGGTACTGCTAGTGGGCCAGGAGCAATGGGAGTGCTCCCCACTCCTCAAGGTCACTCAAGGAGTCTCTCGGCCTCCTCATTCCCATCCTCCCCCCGCTCTCACCGCTACCCTAGGGTAAATACGTGAGGCGACGGGGATAGGGCATGGGTGGGATCGTGGTTGATGCCGACTCGATGGGCCGAATGGCCTCCTTCTGCACTGTAGGGATTCTATGATTTGGTGCAAATAGTTACTTGTCAGAAGCAGCTGGCACTCTGTGTTTGTGGAAAATGTTGTAAAAGATATGATGTGTTCTCAATGTCTGTCAAGCAGAAGTTTAGGTTGTGGCACTTGGGTGCGTTTCTCACTCTCCATGCTTCCCTCCCTCCCTTTCTCCCCTCCCTCCCTCTCTCCCCTCTCTCCCCCTCTCCCTCCCCCCCTCCCTCTCTCCCCTCCCTCCCTCTCTCCCTCCCTCCCTCTCCCTCCCTCCCTCCCTCTCTACCCTCCCTCCCTCTCTCCCTCCCTCCCTCCCTCTCTCCCCTCTCTCCCTCTCTCCCTCCCTCCCTCCCTCTCTCCCCTCCCTCCCTCTCTCCCTCCCTCCCTCTCTCCCTCTCTCCCCTCCCTCCCTCCCTCCCCTCCCTCTCTCCCTCCCTCCCTCTCTCCCTCCCCTCCCTCTCTCCCTCCCTCCCCTCCCTCCCTCCCTCCCTCCCTCCCTCTCTCCCCTCCCTCCCTCTCTCCCTTCCCTCCCTCTCTCCCTTCCCTCCCTCCCTCTCTCCCCTCCCTCCCTCTCTCCCCCTCCCTCCCTCCCCAGCAGATGGCTTTGTAAACCCTCCATTCCAGACGCCTTTGCCATGGTTAACAGTGAAGTCAGATCTTGTTCAGCTGCACAAAGATCTGAATGAGCTAATGCTGCACTTAACTCCTCTCGCATCAATAAATAAAATAGATCTGCAGGACTCGGGGCTGCACTTTGTGCCGTCGTTTGGGCAAACAGGATAAATTCAGCCTTCCTCTGAGTGTTGTAAATTGGGTTAAATTAGAATTTAGGCCGATAATGAAATAATTGCAATGGCGAATAGGCGACCAAGGCCCGAAACCCGAAAGAGGAATTCATGTTAATGTGAAGGAATGGGAATAACCTCTTGCAGCAGCAGGGTTGTCAGTTTGATGGAATAAATTTCTGGCCGCGGTATTTATCTGTTTGGACATGTTTTAACTCGACTGACTGGATGTAGCCAGCCAGGTGAGAGCTACCGAGGGTTGTTGTCATCCTCGGTTTTCAGGATTTGGAGGAACAGAAAGAATCGCAAATCCCAGCAAGATGAAAGATCCGAGTGTTGTCTGCCTGGGCTTTCTGAGAAGATTAAGCAGAAGCGTCGCCTCAATTTGTAAATTAGACGGGGGGCATTGTTTTATTCTGTCCTCTCCTCATGTGTGGAAGGGAAACACAATCTGTCAGCGGCAGCCATCTACGTTAGAGGAAGCTTTTGCATTTTACATGTGTTTGTCAAAAGCATCGGGCCTGAAATTGTAGCCTCAGCTGTTGACCATTCGTTGAACCACATCGCAAACCAAAAATGCAAATAGCTCGAAAGAATTGTTGAACTGCCGATCAAAGAATGTTTTTATTCATTTGTGAGATGCGGGCATACTGGCAAGGCATCATTTATTGCCGACACTAAGGCCCAATTTATTGTGTCATTTATTGCTGACACTAGGGCCAATTTAGCATGGCCAATCAACTGAACCCGCACATCTTTGGACTGTGGGAGGAAACCAGAGCACCCGGAGGAAACCCACGCAGACACGAGGGAGAACGTGTAGACTCCGCACAGACAGTGACCCAAGCTAGGAATCAAACCCAGGTCCCTGGCACTGTGAGGCAGCAGTGCGAATCACTGTGCCATCATGCTCCTACTGTGGCAATAAAGTTGTATTTAAAGGGAAAGGTTGATCCCCATTTTCTGTCCCTCACGGGGGAAGGGAGTGGGGGGAGGGAGTAGGAGGGGGTGCTTGGCTGTCTTGCTGCATTTTAGCCAAGTGGTTGGCTACGTTCCAAAAGAGCGCGCTATGTGACTTCCCGCAACGCTGCCATCTGGTGTGCTGGCGAGGCCATTGCCTGCCCTTCGATTCTCGTGAGAGCCCAAATATTTCAACAGCTGGGGGAACGCAGCACCCGAGACGGAGACGCTCGCGTGAGTAGGAAGCACGGAGTCGACTTTGTCACTCGAGCGGGGAGGGGGGAAGGGTGCATCATGGCAGATCCGGGTCGCCCACCCGTACCCAGGATCCACCTGATGTTTCAATCTGCTAATTTCAATGGGATGGAAATCCAGGCGGATTCCTCACCAGGTGGGCAATCCCCCCGCCAGCTTACCCCTCAAGATACAAATTGGGAGCACAGAGCAGGGTGGAGTGGGCAGGGAGGGGTGGCGGAGGGATTTGATGGAGACCACAAGAGTGGGAAATGTGGCGTGTGGGGTGACTTAATTCAGCAGGATGCAAAATTCCCATTCTCGATGTGAGATAAGGGGTGGGACTTTACAGCCTCACTCATCCCGAACCCGCCCGAGGTCAATGGGCAGTGCCATTGTCCGCCCCCCGACCGCTCCGATTCCATGGCGGGCGGGGCGGTAAAACTATGGCCAAGGGGTCAAGCCTCATGCGAGCCTATGGCGGGTTTTTACTTGTGGTACATCTGCATGCTATCAATGCTGATTGGTGGAAAGCCTTTTTAAAAAAAAAATTAGGTCCGACCTTCAAGATAAAGTCAGCGACGCAGGAAAATCTCATGTTTCCCAGTTAACGTTTGTTTAAAGGCAACGTGCACGACTAAGTGTGGTCGTGTCAAAGACCAGGCGTTTACCCTTGTTTAACTATACACTATGCATGGAGGAGGGAAACAAGAAAATGGCCGCCTGCTTGAGGCCCAGGGTGAGTCCGATATGGGACGGGCAGGAGGGGAGGGGTGAAGTGGGGTCATGGAGGAATGAAGTGTGAATGGCCTGGTGTCCTGGGTGTGTTTGGAGAAGGGTTCATGGGAACACGGTCAAGGTAAGAAAATGAGGGGCCTAAAGGGCAGAGGTCAGGACTGTCCACGTGTGGGTCCACCTCAGGATGGTGGCTGGTAGAGTCTTCATGGGGATTTGAGTTCACTGAGGGCATTTCCATTACCCCCGCTTAGAGCAACCTCGGACAATGCTTAGAAGGGATGGTCAGCAGAGCCTGCAAGTTTGGACATGTCCTACAGAGTGGCGAGTACAACACTGGACACTAACATGGACATTCGATAAAATTGTGGACAAAAAAACACGGAAGGTGACATCAATGGGAATTCCCATTGACAAGGGCGGGACCAGAGAATCCTGTCACTAGCAAACAACACGCCATCCCTCGCCGGTGGGAAACAGGCGGGCTGGGAGGCCAGAGAATCTTGCCCAACATTGTTTCTTCCACAATAAGGAATTGCCCCAACTCCCCTGTAACTATGATGTGGAGATCCCGGCATTGGACTGGGGTGGGCACTGTCAGAAGTCTCACAACACCAGGTTAAAGTCCAACAGGTATATTTGGAATCACGAGCTTTCAGAGCACTGCTCCTTCATCAGGTGAGTCACTGAGGAAGGAGCAGCGCTCCGAAAGCTCGTGATTCCAAATAAACCTGTTGGACTTTAACCTGGTGTTGTGAGACTTCTTCCAGTCCCCTGTAACCATCAGTACGTGCCAACCACATGCTGTGAAAGTACATCTAGCTCACTGACTGAGCTAGTCTCAACAAATAGCTATGATGCTACACAGGAAGAAAGTGAAACCGACATAATGTGAAACATTTACAAGTGAAAGTTAATTTTGTAAAACACCTGTGCTACCTTTGTGCTCTCGAGCCTCATGCTAATTACAATGGTGTTGGGCCAGGAGTTTGTCCTGCAGACTATTTGGCAGGAAACATGTAGCTGCAGAATTAAAGTTTTCAAGTTTAAAGTTTATTTATTAGTGTCACGAGTAGGCTTACATTAACACTGCAATGAAGTTACTGTGAAAATCCCCTCGTTGCCACACTCCGGTGCCTGTTCGGGTACACTGAGGGAGAATTTAGCACGGCCAATGCACCTAATCAGCATGTCTTTCAGACTGTGGGAGGAAACCGGAGCACCCGGAGGAAACCCACGCAGACACGGGGAGAACGTGCAGACTGCGCACAGACAGTGACCCAAGCCGGGAATCGAACCAGGTCCCTGGCGCTGTGAGGCAGCAATGCCACCATGCCACCCCAACATTTCACTCACTGAAAAGCCTTGCCTGCTGCAGGATCACACCTTTATTCCCATGCGCGCCGCTGACAATTTAATTGCAACCGCGTGGGAATGCTGTAAGAAAAGAGAGAGGGGAGTGGAAGACCACACGTTTCCAGATTGCAGTGGGGAATGCTGGTGACCAAATCCTTCCCACCATGCGGAAATCATGCATGACTTCAAGGGACGGGTAACATGTCAGAGTCATACATGTACCACTGAAAAACGGTGGTGCCATGATTGCACTGTACATGTTTTTTTTCAATTCATTCATGGGATGTGGGCTCGGCCAACATCTATTGCCCATCCCTAACTGCCTTTCAACGGAGTGGCTTCCTCGGCCATTTCAGAGGGCGCTCAAGTGTCAACCACATCCAGATTGCAGTGAATCTGGAGTCACAAGTAGGTCAGACCGGGTAAGAATGGCAGATTAAAGGGCACTAGTAAACCAGGTGGGCTTTTTTGACAATCGACCTGGTCACCATTATAGACTTTTAATTCCAGATTTTTTGAATTTAAAATTCCACAGCCCACATCACATCAATAAAATGACATTGCGGGGCCAGGTTGGCTGGATGGCTGGCATGTGGCTGGTGTCAGCAATGTGGGTTCAATTCCCGCTTTGGCCTGACCCATGCTTGGTGTGGTGCAGGCCTGATGAGCCAAATGGCTTCCTTCGGCGCCGTAACAATTCTGCGATTCGGAGTTGTACCCCTCAAGCTACATAACTAATTGTCTCTCTCTCTAATACAGTCTCCTGTGGACCGTGACTGGGTGGCACATTGGCAGAGTGGTTAGCACTGCTGCCTCACAGTGCTGGAGACTCAGGTTCGATTCCCGGCTTGGGTCATTGCCTGCATGGAGTCTGCACGTTCTCCCCATGTCTGCGTGGGTTTCCTCCGGGTACTCCGATTTCCTCCCACAGTCCAAAAGACGTGTTGGTTAGGTGCATTGACCATGCTAAATTCTCCCTCAGTGTACCCGAACAGTTGGCGGAGTGTAGTGACTAGTTAATTTTCACAGTAACTTCATTGCAGTGTCAATGTAAGCCTACTTGTGACACTAATAAATAAACTTAAATTCTCCCTCTGTGTACCCGAATAGGCATCGGACTGTGGCGGCTGGGGGATTTTCACAGTAACTTCATTGCAGTGTCAATGTAAACCTACTTGTGACACTAATAAACTTTAAACTTTAAAACTTTAAGAAGGATAGGCCTATCACAATGCAATAGGAAGCCAATGATTACAAAACTGGTTAGGTTGACGGGCCAAGTTAAATTGTCCCTTAGTGTCAGGGGGATTAGTGGGGTAAATACCAACTTTTACAGATGCATCATAGAAAGCATTCTTTCTGGCTGTATCACAGCTTGGTATGGCTCCATACCAAGACTGCAAGGAACTACAAAAGATTGTGAATGTCGCCCAATCCATCACGCAAACCAGCCTCCCATCCATTGACTCTGTCTACACTTCCCGCTGCCTCGGCAAAGCAGCTAGCAAAATTAAGGACCCCACACACCCCGGATATTCTCTCTTCCACCTTCTTCCATCAAAAAAAAGATACAAAAGTCTGAGGTCACATACCAACCGACTCAAGAACAGCTTCTTCCCTGCTGCTGTCAGACTTTTGAATGGAGTTGCATTAAGTTGATCTTTCTCTACACCCTAGCTATGACTGTAACGCTACATTCTGCACTCTCTCCTTTCCTTCTCTATGAACGGTAAGTTTTGTCTGTATAGCGCGCAAGAAACAATACTTTTCACTGTATGCTAATACATGTGACAATAATAAACCAAATCAAAATATGTGGAGTTACGAGGGGATAGGGCCTGGGTGGGATTGTGACTGGTGCAGGCTAGATGGACCAAAGTCTGGGCGGCACGGTAGCACAGTGGTTAGCACTGCTGCTTCACAGCTCCAGGGACCTGGGTTCGATTCCCGGCTTGGGTCACTGTCTGTGTGGAGTTTGCACATTCTCCTCGTGTCTGCGTGGGTTTCCTCCGGGTGCTCCGGTTTCCTCCCACAGTCCAAAGATGTGCGGGTTAGGTTGGTTGGCCATGCTAAATTTGCCCCTTAGTGTCCTGGGATGTGTAGATTAGAGGGATTAGCGGGTAAAATATGTAGGGATATGGGGGTAGGGCCTGGGTGGGATTGTGGTCGGTGCAGACTCGATGGGCCGAATGGCCTCTTTCTGTACTGTAGGGTTTCTATGATTTCTAAATGGTCTCTTTCTGCACTGTCGGGATTCTATGATTATGCCTTCATATATATAAGGCATTCCCAGATCCTCTGAACAACCTGGAAGTAGGTTTCTTTTGTTAATATTTTCAGCTGTAGCCAAAGATATACAAACACAAGATGGAGAATCAAAGAAAGTCGACATTTCATTTTTCTGTGCTACACACTCTCAGCAAAAATATTAAAATGAAAAAGAGAGGGGTAACATCAAGGAAATTACATGATGCCGTTATTTTTTATATTTAAGTGGGGCTTACTGGCATTGCTCTTGCACTAGGTGATGAGATAGAATAACTAAACATGCTGTCAGAATATCTTCAAATAGATTCCTTTGGGAGTATCTGAGCTTTAGGCAAAAAAAAAGATAGAAGTTAATTTCAAAACCTGCGGAAAAAAGAAAAAGGCTTGGGAATTCTCCAAATTCAGTCTGTTCTTCTAATTAAAGTAAAAGGTGACAGCGTCATTTTCCCTGGTTTGTTTGATGATATTGAATCTATAGTGGAGAATAAAGAAAAATATTCCAGAAAATGTCACAACACCAACGCACAACTGCCTCGTTTTTGGAGAGCACCATTTTGATAGATCATCACAGACACAAAATTTGTAAATGAACTTACAGAGACAGTCACTTAAAAGGTAGCAAGGAAGTACCGTTCTGTAATGGGTGGGTCGATTTGAACTGGGGCTAAAATAGCATCCCAGTTCCAAGATGCAGCAGGTAGCAAGGGTTTCCCTCCGACTGCGGTGCAGTGACCTCTGCCAGGCCATGGGCTCATGTGGACTGAGATAAGGATCATGCAGCTGAGATAAGGATCGGCCATAATGTCCTCTTGACCGTTCGGGAGCCGCTGTTCACTGTCAGGTTCATGCAGTGAAGAGTGACCACTTGACTGAAAACCCAGAGATCACTTGTTCTGACTTGGAAATATATCGGCCGTTCCTTCGCAGTCACTGGATCAAAACCCTGGAATTGCCTCCCTCACGGCATTGTGGGTCAACCCACAGCACCTGGACTGCAGCGATTCAAGAAGGCAGCTCACCACCACCTTCTCAAGGATAGCTAGGGATGGGCAATAAATGCTAGCCTAGCCAGCGACGCCCATGTCCCACGAATGAATTAAAAGAAAATCCTGGAACCAGTACCTCATCATCATGGTATCCAACAGCGGTGGGCATTTGTTCCACACATACTCCATTATGGATTGTCAAGGGGGAGTGGGGGGTGGTGGGCATTTGCACCAAACATACTCCAGCGCGGATCATCAAAGTGGCAGGGGGGTGGGGAAAGGGGGGATGGTGGACATTTGTTCCACACATACTCAAGCATGGATCATCAGGGTTGGGGGATGGGTGTTGGGGGAGGGAAGAGAAACCATTTGTTTCCCAATTGTTCCCATTATGGTACTTTGATCATGCATGGAAACATTTGCAAAACATGGAAGGATACAAAGCATAGTTTTGGAACGCAGTTAACATTCCATTGCAGAAGGGTTGTTTAATATAGCCCTTGTAGGATGGCACGGTGGCACAGTGGTTAGCACTGCTGCCTCACAGCGCCAGAGACCCGGGTTCGATTCCCGGCTTGGGTCACTGATTCTGCATGCTCTCCCCGTATCTGCGTGGGTTTCCTCCGGGTGCTCCGGTTTCCTCCCATACACCGAAACACATGCTGGTTAGGTGCGTCGGCTGTGCTAAATTCTCCCTCAGTGTACCCGAACAGGCGCCGGAGTGTGGCGACTAGGGGATTTTCACAGTAACTCCATTGCAGTGTTAATGTAAGCCTACTTGTAACACCAATAAATAAACATGAAATCTTGCTGACGGGCTGCAGATGTGGCTATAGCAGCATTATTTTTAGCCTCATGCACACATTTGCCATGCAGTTTTGGGGATTGAGATTACCTGCTTAGTGACAAAGGCTATGGCTCACTGATCATTTATTAACCTGAAATACAGTTATCCCTGTGTTAATGCACAATTAGCCAGAGGTGCCAAGTGGATGATTCATCCTGACCTCCTCCTGAAATCCACAGCCTCACCGATGCCAGCCTTCAAGCCAATTTGATTCAGGTGATATCAAGAAATGGCTGAACGGGCTGTGTACAGCAAAGGCAATGGGCCTTGACAACACGGTGGCACAGTGCTTAGCACTGCTGCCTCACAATGCCAGAGGCCCGAGTTCAATTCCAACCTTAGGTCACTGTCTGTGTGGAGTTTGCACGTTCTCCCCGTGTCTGCGTGGGTTTCCTCCGGGCGCTCCGGTTTCCTCACACACTCAAAAAATGTGTGGGTTAGCTGGATTGGCCGTGCTAAATTGCCCCTTAGTGTTAGAGGGATTAGCAGGTTAAATATGAGCAGTTACGGGAATAGGGCCTGGATGGGATTGTGGTGGGTGCAGACTCGATGGGCCGAATGGCCTTCTTCTGCACTGTAGGGATTCTATGATTCTGTAGCACCTTTTGTCACTTCAGGACAAGCCGAAAAACTTCACAATCCGTGAAACTCTGTCAATTCTTTGCTGACTGACTGTAGCCTAAACTGACTGTGTCCGACTGCCCGACTGATCCCCGGGCTGTCTGACCCCGACTGACCCTGGCCCAGACTGTCTGCTCGACTCACCCCGGCCCAGACTGTCTGCTCGACTGACCCTCGCCCAGACTGTTTGCTCGACTGACCCCGGCATTACCGTTGCTGAATTCCAAACCATCAAGAATCTGGGTGTCACCATTTACAAGAAATGGAACTAAACCAGTCAGATAAATACTGTGGCTACAAGAGCGGGTCAGAGGCTGGTAACTCTGTGGCAAGTAACTCACCTCCTGACTCACCAAAGCCTGTCCATCATCTCCAAGGCACAAGTCAGGAGTGCGATTGAATATTCCCCACTTGCTTGGATGGGTGCGGCTCCAACAACACTCGAAGTTCAACACCATCCAGGACAGAACAGGCTGCTTGACTGGCACCCCATTCATCACCTCAAACATTCACTTCCTCCATCTGGGATAGCATGGCAGCAGTGTGTACCGTCTATAAGATGCTCTGCAGCAACTCACCTTGGGCCCTTCAACTGCACCTTCCAAACCCGCAGAAGGATAAGGGCAGCAGATGCACGGGAACACCACCACTGCAAGCTCCTCTCACATACCATCTGTCATGAGGCTATATCTCCTTGTGTTTTGAAAATATGGGGCAAGATTCTCCAGCCTCCCAGGCACGTGTTTCCCGCTGGCGGGAGGTGGCACTTTGTTTGCAAATGGTGGGATTCTCTGGCCCCAGTTATAAGGTTATATGAGTTATCAGGAGAGGCTGGATAGACTGGGACTTTTTTCTCTGGAGTGTAGGAGGCTGAGGGGTGATCTTATAGAGGTCTATAAAATAATGAGGGGCACAGATCAGCCAGATAGTCAATATCTTTTCCCAAAGGTAGGGGAGTCTAAAACTAGAGGGCATAGGTTTAAGGTGAGAGGGGAGAGATACAAAAGGGTCCAGAGGGACAATTTTTTCACACAGAGGGTGGTGAGTGTCTGGAACAAGCTGCCAGAGGTAGTAGTAGAAGCGGGTACAATTTTGTCTTTTAAAAGCATTTAGATGGTTACATGGGTACGATGGGTATAGAGAGTTATGGGCCAAATGCGGGCAATTGGGATTAGCTTAGGAGTTTTTTAAAAAGGGCAGCATGGACAAGTTGGGCCGAAGGGCCTGTTCCATGCTGCAAACCTCTATGACTCCCGCCGCTGTCAATGGGAATTCCCATTGACGTCACCCCACACCGGTGAGAAACCTGTGGGCGGGGGTGCCTTGCCGGCAGGACTGGAAAATCCCACCGGCGTGAATGGCCGCAGATTTCTGGCCATGATTTTTCAACTGGCTGGAAATTTTACCTTTTGAACCAGGACTGAAAAAACTGTTTAAACATAAAGCCACATCCAGGGCAAAGGTGAGAAACAAACAAATCATCCTTCAGGATGTGTAAAGGGCGAGAGAGAGAGAGACTATAATCCAGAAACCCATCAAAACTCGTAACTGTCTTAAGAAAGAGACATTCAAAATGCAAAGTGCTGGATATTGAAAGAATGGCTGCCACAGACAGACAAGCCCATCCAAAACCTCTTGGCGACACACAATTGATAAAATATTTCAAGGCAAGACTACCAAGCCACTTGAGAGTGACTGCAAGTGACACAGACGGTGACAGGAAAGTCTTCAGCAGAGGAAACAGGCTGAAAGCTGCTCTCTCTCCACCCCTTTCATTTGGAATAAGAGTGTCCTCCGTTGTGAGAAGCCAGCTGTATCAGAGACCTACCAGCAAACCGGGATCTCATAATCATTGCAACATCTTCTACATCTGACAGGATGCAAGGAATTAGCTAACCTAAATTAGCCACAACATTTAAACTCTACACTTCAAAGGACAATCAAAGGACATTTAACAATATGAGTGTGTGCGTGTGTGTGTGTGTGCATGCATGTGTGTGTGTGCGTGTGTGCATGGGTACACGCACATGTGAGTGTGTGTGTGCATGTGTGTGTGCGTGTGTGCATGTGTGTGTGCATGTGTACATGTGTGCACGCACATGTGAGTGTGTGTGTACATGCGTGTGTGTGTGTGCACGTGAGTGTGTGTGTGTGTGTATGTGTGTGTGTGTGCATGCACGTGTGAGTGTATGTGTGTGGTTAAATGCATTCGGATTTGGGAAAGGCATATCTTGTGAAAAAGAAACTTAAACCTTTGTTTTGGCCAACCAGAGGCTGAATAGAGGGGACTCAGTTCACCCCTTCTCACCTCATCGGAATACTTTCTGCTTTGGAACTGCATCACCTTTCCTTCACTGTCGCTGGGTGTGGTGAACCATCGTTGGTTCCCACCAGGTAGTACTGAGCCAGGGTCTGGCCAGTACTATGAGTCTGTATATATGTTACTATTGGGGTTAGGGTTGGGCTGTTCTACATGTTACTGTTGGGGTTAGGGTTGGGCTGTTCTACCATTAATATAGTTATTATGGTACATCCCAGTCGGGCTCCGCCTCCTGGGAGAGGTATAAAGGTCACTGCTCTGTCTGGGACCCTTTAGTCTGGGATCGTGTATTATATATGGTAGCTCTATTGTAGTAGTCAATAAAAGCCTTTATTTCCTCGAGCATCTCTAGCCTCGTGAGTTATATCGTGCATCACTGGGTCAAACTCCGAGAACTCCCTTCTTTATAACTACACCACATGGACAGCGATGGCCACCTTCTCAAGGGCCAATAGGGATGGGCAATAAATCCCGGACTTGCCAGTGGTGTGCACATCCCATGAAAAATTATTTTAACAAAAGGGTAATGGATTGGATAATTCTGCATTAGATAGAGCTCTTGCTAAGAATGTTCAAAGAAAAATTAGCAACATTAAATTATCACCTGGTGCTGTAGTAACAACACTTGGAATGAGTCAGAATTTGAAAGGTAATGGACATGTATGAATGGGATTCTTAAGACCAGTCAGAAGATGTTCTGTTGGGGAGGGAGTTCCAGGATTTTGACCCAGTGACAGTGAAGGAATGGTGATATATTTCCAAGTCGGGAAGGTGAGTGGCTTGGTGGTGGTGGTGTTCTCTTGTTGCTGCTGCTTTAAGGCAGCAATGAGGCAGCAGCGCTAACCACTGTAGCAAAGTAACCCATGGTCTGAATAAAGGATGGCAAGAAGGCAGATGGATTGTGGAAAATGGGCGCGGGATCCATTCACAAACAGCAGCTGCTCACAATTGCACTTGGTCATTCTCCAGAATAAATGCAATTCATCAATATTGCCTGAAAAATCTACAGATTCCACATTTACTGGAAGAGCAATGAGTAAATGTAGTTCAAAGCTAATGATGCACACTTGCTTTGATGGAGTCTGAGGGAATTGCTTTGCTAAGTGCTGGAAAGTCAATTGCCAATCTTCAGACAGCGAAGACAGTTAACTCAATGTTTGTACATCCAGCAGATTCCGCTCCTGCCTAAACTGCCTCCAGTTATCTCAGGGAAGTCTGCGCCAAAATCAGCTATAAACCGTCGTCAGGGAGAAAGACCAAGATTATCTGACCTGAAGTCATAAAAAGGTTCAAGGAAGGAATCTGAGGAATTAGACCATCTACCGAGGAAGGCCTGAAGGAGCTCTGGACAAAAGCTAAATTCCCTCAGCTTAGCAGTTTGCAAAGATTACAGATTTAAAGTTTATTTATTAGTGTCACAAGTAGGCTGACATTAACACTGCAATGAAGTTACTGTAAAAATCCCGAGTCGCCACACTCCGGAGTCTGTTTGTTTAAGCTTTTTAGTTTATTTTTTCGTGTCACAAGTAGGCTTACATTAACACTGCAACGAAGTTACTGTGAAAATCCCCTAGTCGCCACACTCCGGCCCTGTTCGGGTACACAGAGGGAGAGTTTAGCACAGCCAGTGCACAGAACCAGCACGTCTTTCGGACTTTGGGAGCAAATCGGAGCACCCGGAGGTAAACCCACGCAGACACGGGGAGAATGTGCAGACTCCACACAGACAGTGAGCCAAGCCGGGAATCGAACCTGGGTCCCTGCCGCTGTGCTAACCACTGTGCCACCGTGCCGTGTTACACTCAGGAATAGCTGTGAAATGGAGAGAATTGCATTTTGTTTTAAATGTTCCCTGGGTGTGGGCTACACCCACAAGGTCACATTTAATTGCCCATTCCTGTTGCCCTAGGTGTTCTCCTTCAACACTGTAACCCTTAGAGCGATGAGTGTCCCCAACGATGCCGTTCGATTGGGAATTCTAGGACTTTGAGCCAGCAAAGAGACAGCATTGTGTAGCCAAAATAAGATGGCGGGAGACTTGGAGATGGTGGAATTCCCAATACATGCCCCTGTCTACATCAGTGGGGTTGAAGTAGAAATGATCGAGGGTTTCAAGTTTTTAGGTGTCCAGATCACCAACAAATTATCCTGGACCCCCCACATGCTGACACTATAGTTAAGAAAACCCACCAACTTTCTCAGAAGACTGAGGAAATTTGGCATGTCAACTACGACTCTCACCAACTTTTACAGATTCACCATAGAAAGCATTCTTTCTGATTGTATCACAGCTTGGTATGGCTCCTGCTCTGCCCAAGACCACAAGAAACTACAAAGAGTCTTGAATGAAGCCCAGTCCATCACTCAAACCAGCCTCCTATCCATTGACTCCATCTATACTTCCCATTGCTTGGAAAAGCAGCCAGCATAATCAAGGACCCCACGCACCCCGGATATTCTCTCTCCCACCTTCTTCTGTCGGGAAAAAGATACAAAAGTTGCGGACACGTACCAATTGACTCGAGAATAGCTTCTTCCCTGCTGCCATCAGACTTTTGAATGGACCTCCCTCACATTAAGTTGATCTTTCTCTACAACCGACCTATGGCTGTAGCACCACATTCTGCACTCTCTCCTTTCCTTCTCTATGTATGATATGCTTTGTCTGCACAGTGCAATACTGATACATGTGACAAGAATAAATCAAATCAGATCAAAATGAAATTACTACTGAGAAGCCCAGCAAGGGACAGCAAAAGACTATAAAAGAGGGAGGTGTAGTCCAAGGTAAGTTGCTGCAGTATATCCTGTGTGTACTCCAGGCACAGTGCAATATGGTGGAGGGGTTACAGGCACTGAGTCCCATTGACACATTGGGGCCCTCCAAGCAAACAGCCTTGTGGGGTAGAAAACCGTGCTGAAACATTGAGATGATGCCCCGATTCTGCCGAATTGGGTCCAGTGCCCACGCTGGTGCCAAAAGAGGACTGTTTCCCGCTGGTGTTTCCCGCTGCCATTGGCATTGTCGATCCGGTGGGATTCACCCACCTGAAATATGCTACTGAGGCCATTTTGAGGAACTCGCTGGCCATCCCCGCTGTTCCAGCCTTTTCTAAAGGGTGCTCCAATCCCTGTGCTCGGGATCCCCTCCCCCAAAAAATGAAGTGGTGCCCCCCACCTCCCCTCCTGCCCACTGACCAGAGGAGCACCACCAACGCCACACCAAAGAAGGCCATCTTCTTTCTCCTCACCCATAAATAATGGGTGACCCACCCCCCCACACCACACAGGCACGAGGGTGACCCAACCCCACGACATCCTCCACAGCCCCCCTTCCCCTTAGACATCCTACTCATCCCCCCCTCCCTATCAGATCTCTCACTCAGCCCCCTGCCCCCTCAGATACCCACTCAGACCTCACTGCAGGCCACACACCTTGGCAGTGCACTGTCCCGTTGGCACAGTGGCACTGTCACCTGGCACCTTGGGCCCCAAAGGAGGGGTTAAGGAGGTGGGTCTAGAGGCCATTTGGTCCTCTGCCACTGCCAGGCTATGGAGGAAGTGTCCCTCAAGAATCCTGGGCATTGGATAGGCTCAGTCTGGGGGCAAGAGGTTGACCTCACCATTTGCCCCTGGGATGGGGGTCTCGAGGCTGGACTGCCCCTTTGAGCTTTGGCAGGCCTGAACATCACCCCTGGCATGGTGCTTTTTGCTATCAAATAAGCCTGTTGGACTTTAACCTGGTGTTGTGAGACTTCTTACTGTGTTCACCCCAGTCCAACGCCGGCATCTTCACATCATGGTGCTTTCAGACAGCCCTGTGATTAATATCTGCATTCCTGCCCATCAGCTATGCAAATTCTAAAGTGGCCAGGTCACTTTAACCTCAAAGAACAAAGAACAAAGAACAATACAGCACAGGAACAGGCCCTTCGGCCCTCCAAGCCCGCGCCGCTCCCCGGTCCAGGATTGAATCCTGAATCCAGGATCCCCGCCCAATTTTCCAGCCTATCTACATCCTAATATCCTATCCACCGAGCTGTCCCTCACAGCTACGATGCTTTGTTCATCACAACCTATTAACTCACCCCCACCCCCCCATTCCAGACTATGTGATCTCCAGGGAGAGGCGAAAACCCAGAGTGAAAACCCCAGGGCCAATATGGGGAAAATAAAATCTGGGAAATTCCTCTCCGACCCCCTGAGGCGATCGAAACGAGTCCAGGAGATCACACTGGCCCTGATCAGAAAATGCTTCCCAACCCTATTCATTTCCACTTCTGCTTTACGAACACCATCTGAATTCCCTGCCCCCGAGACAGGTTCCCAACTATCCGCAGTCTCGCTCTGCACTGGCACCAGCAAGATGATCATAGAATGAAGCCTTGAAACGAGAAACAAAGAACAATTAGCCCGCGCCACTCCCTAGTCCAAACTAGACCACTCTTTTGTATCCCTCCATTCCCACTCCGTTCATATAGCTGTCTAGATAAGTCTTAAACGTTCCCAGTGTGTCCGCCTCCACCACCTTGCCCGGCAACACATTCCAGGCCCCCACGACCCTCTGTGTAAAATATGTCCTTCTGATATCTGTGTTAAACCTCCCCCCCTTCACCTTGAACCTATGACCCCTCGTGAACGTCACCACCGACCCGGGGAAAAGCTTCCCACCGTTCACCCTATCTATGCCTTTCATAATTTTATACACCTCTATTAAGTCTCCCCTCATCCTCCGTCTTTCCAAGGAGAACAACCCCAGTTTCCCCAATCTCTCCTCATAACCAAGCCCCTCCATACCAGGCAACATCCTGGTAAA
This sequence comes from Mustelus asterias, assembly GCF_964213995.1. Classification (NCBI taxonomy): domain Eukaryota; kingdom Metazoa; phylum Chordata; class Chondrichthyes; order Carcharhiniformes; family Triakidae; genus Mustelus; species Mustelus asterias. The sequence goes on along the minus strand of NC_135818.1, from coordinate 14,603,653 downwards.
CCTCCTCTGTACTCTCTTCAAAGCCTCCACGTCCTTCTGGTAGTGTGGCAACCAGAACTGGACGCAGTATTCCAAATGCGGCCGAACTAACGTTCTATACATCTGCAACATCAGACCCCAACTTTTATACTCTATGCCTCCATGCCCCCCGGTCACCCAACAGGACTTTAAATCATTGCAGCACTCCATTCTACAGCAGAGATTTTCCTTTCTCCCTGTCAGAAGCTGCAGGTGTGAATAGATCCCTTTGAAGTCCTCAGAGAGAGAGGAGGGGGGGGGATTTTATGGCCTCGCTTGTCCCGAAACTGTAAAATCCCGCCCGAGGTCAACGGACCTTCCCATTGTCTGCCCTCACCCGCTCCGATTCCCATGGTGCGGGGGGGGGGGGGGGGGGGGCAGTAAAATTCCGACCGAGATGTAAATTTCACCCGGGGTGAGGGTTGTGTTCCACACAGCTGTGCACTCAGTCCTAATGTATTCACACAAATTTGATTTGAATTTCTGAAGCTTCCTCAAAAGCTGAAACCTTTGAAACCCTCTCCATTCCATTGGAAGCCTTCGATCTCTGTCAATTTCAACATGCAGTGCTTTGAAAAAGACCTTCATTGGCCACTCAATGGATTTCTACTCATGCTCCAGTCAGCTGTGCTTATTCACATTTCCCTTCATGCTTGAATGGATCACATTGATCCTAACCGCAATGTTTACAAAGATCCTAAGCCTGATTGACAGCTGTGGTTTCTTCAAAAGGAGTAAGTGGTTTAACTTCTTCTTTGAGGGGGAATGGGGATGAGGGGGCAGTCTGAGGGGAAAGAGGGCTGAGGGGGGGGTCGGGTCAGGTCAACCTCATGCCTGCGTGGTGTTGTGGAGAGGATGCCTGTCATTGTTGAGGAGTTGGACTCTCGGGGTTCAACATGTCAGGTCCATGGTTGCGAGAACTTGTATCAAAGCCCACCCTGTGCAGACCCCGCTGGGGAGATTGGTGAATAGCAGGAGGGAATTGAATCGGACTTCAAGCCGGCTAATGTGAGGTTAAATAGTGCATTTGAAGATCGGGGCTGGCTTGGCAGACCAGAAACATCGACAGGGGTTTGGCACCTAGCGCAAAACCCGTTTTTCAGCTGACACCCGATTCTCCGAGCCATCGTGATTCTCGCCGGGAGCCAGCACACCCTGAGAACCCCCCTATATTTAGCACAATGTGCTTGTAACAACTCATATGAAATATTTCATTTTAAGGTACAAGCATCTCTTTAAAACTATTTTCTCTCATTGCAACATCGTAACAGTGCAAACAAAATAAAGTTTATTTACTAGTGTCACAAGTAGGCTTACATTAGCACTGCAATGAAGTTACTGCAAAAATTCTCTAGTTGCCTCACTCCGGTGCCTGTTCGGGTACACTGAGGGAGAATTTAGCACGGCCAATGCACCTAACCAGCACGTTTTTCGAACTGTGGGAGGAAACCGGAGCGCCCGGAAGAAACCCACGCGGACATGGGGAGAATGTACAGACTTTACACAGGCAGTGACCCAAGCCGGGAATCAAACCCGGGTCCCTGGCGCTGTGAGACAGCAGTGCTAAGCACTGTGCTGCCTCAAGGTTATCAACAATGTTTTTTTAAGTGTAAGTGTTTTGCTGATTTGCTTCAGCCAGCTGAAAATATCACATTCGGAGAATGATTTTGTTTGTCTTGTTCCAATATAGAAGGCCTGTTTATTTTTCATAATTCCCCAAAAGACACAGAGTAACTGGAGCAAGTGATTAGTGACTCTAAGCATGCCATGAAATTCTATGCTCGTGAACCGTTGTGTGATGTGCTATGCATTTACTGCAAACTCGCATACTAAATCCAGGAGGCAGTGAAAAAGATGCTTTGTCAACGCATGAGAGCAATGTTAAACCCGTACTTGCAATAATCATTTGGTAATTGATGAAGAATCCTTTGCGGGGAGAAGCAGCTGACCGTGTGTGTGGTTAATTTGTGTGGAAATTGAAAATGCAACATTCTACTTTACACTTCATGGCCGTTGGAACGAACAATAAGATTTCACAGTGAAATTATGGCTGAGTGCCCAAAAGTAGGAAATCTGTTCTTGTCGTATTCGCAGAGGTTGGAAAGGCACCTACACTGCACAATGGAAGTTGGAAATAAACTGATACATGACGATCAAAGGAAACCATTCCAAGTAACACTGACTGCTCATTAGTTTAAGTGTTCTTTGCCACACTTAAATCAGATCAGATTTGTAAGTAGTTATTGAGTTAGCCAATTATGGAGTTATGTCGATTATTAATTGCAACATGGAATCAAAGTAGACAGAGACTGGAGACCAGCATCTCTGTCGCGCTATATTGATCATAGTATCTTAGTATCCATAAATGCAAATGGAGGCCGTTCGGCCCATCGAGTCTGCACTGACCACAATCCCACCCAGGCCCTATTCCCGTAACTCCACATATTTACCCTGCTAATCCCCTGGCACTGGAGTCAATTTAGCCAGCCAATCAACCTAACCCACGCATCTTTGGACTGTGGGAGGAAACCAGAGCATCCGGAGGAAATCCACGCAGACACGAGGAGAACGTGCAAACTCCACACAGGCAGTGACCCGAGGCCGGAATTGAACCTGGGACCCTGGCGCTGTGAGGTGGCAATGCTAACCACTGTGCCACCGTGCCGCCCCATAGATAGATTTGTTCTCTTATAAAGCAAGATTATATGGGCAGCATGGTGGCACAGTGGTGAGCACTACTGCCTCACAGTGCCAGGGATCCAGGTTCAATTCCAGCCTTGGGTGACTATCTGTGCGGAGTTTGCACGTTCTCCCCATGTCTGCATGGATTTGCTCCGGGTTTCCTCCCACACTCGAAAGATATGCTAGTTAGGTAGATTGGCCATGCTAAATTGTCCCAAGATGTGTAGGCTAGGGGGATTAGCTGGGTAAATATGTAGGGTTCCAAGGATAGGGCCTGGGTAAGATAAAAAAAGGTGGGTCGGTGCAGACTTGATGGGCCAAATGGCCTCCTTCTGCACTGTAGGGATTTTATGATGATTCTATATGCATACATACAGTCATCAGATGGCATTTTCCTGTCCTTCCCACCAGCGGGATCTTCCAGTCCCGCTGTGGGCAACTCCCAGCGGCACGTTCCCCAACAGTGGGACAGGCGAGCCATGCAAAATGCATCAGCGGGACTGGAAGATCCTGCCAGCAGCTGAAGATGGGCTGCCTTCACCATCGGTAAACACGGGGCTGTAAAATCTGACACAATGTTACAAAGCTCTCTGTCTGTTAGAAATATATTTCTTATGACATTAATGTACCAGTACAGTTGCTATTACATTTTTCAACATATGCGTAAAATGAATGTTCACTATCAACTTACATTTATAGATATTGTAAAATATCCCAAGATCTTTCAACATAAAAGATTCCCTTGATGCTACTGCTATTCTTCCCCCTCAGGGAGGCCCGCCATCTTGGATCTCCATTTGCATCCCAGCTGGTTTACCTATGCACATGTCAGTCCATCTGGAGTTACTCCATTAAGATATCAGTGCCCTGGCTGCCAACTAGCTTGTGGCCAAGCCAGGAAAGGTCACTGCTGTCTGCATATTGCCATGTTTCATGCAGGCAGTCATTCCTGCCTCAGGCATCTCTCCAGCTCCAGTGTGACATATCTCATTTCTCACAAAATCGCAGCATAGTAACAGGAGTCGGCCATTCTGCTGCTCAATCAGACCATTGTTCAACCCATATCTCAATTCTGTTTTCCTGCCTTTGATTTATATCCTTAAAATCTATGAAACCCAGACATGAAATTTATCATTGACTGAACAAGCATGGTCTCTCGATGGGCTGGGGGGGATGGATGGAGGGAGAATAGTCTTGCAATAACAGCAACCTTTCACGACTCTTCAATGGGACAATCCATTTAGTGCCAAACTTTTCTTGGTGTATGGAGTCACGCCCAGGAAGAATGGAGCTGAGATTGACTTCAATGATAACCTTGCAGTCAAAGGAATCATAGAATCCCTACAGTGCAGAAGGAGGCCATTCAGCCCATCGAGTCTGCACCGACAACAATCCCACCCAGGTCCTATCCCTATAGAACATAGAACAGTACAGCACAGTACAGGCCCTTCGGCCCTCGATGTTGTGCCGAGCTTTGTCTGAAACCAAGATCAAGCTATCCCACTCCCTATCATCCTGGTGTGCTCCATGTGCCTATTCAATAACCGCTTGAAAGTTCCTAAAGTGTCCGACTCCACTATCACAGCAGGCAGTCCATTCCACACCCCAACCACTCTCTGAGTAAAGAACCTACCTCGGACATCCCTCTTGTATCTCCCACCATGAACCTTATAGTTATGCCCCCTAGTAACAGCTACATCCACCCGAGGAAATAGTCTCTGAACGTCCACTCTATCTATCCCTCTCATTTTCTAATAAACCTCTATTAAGTCGCCTCTCATCCTCCTCATGAATTTATTTTTAAAATTTATATTTTTAAAAATCTATAACCCCATGCATTTACCCTGCTAATCCCCCTGACACTAATGGTCTATTTAGCATGGCCAATCCACCTAACCCACACATCTTTGGAGTGTGGGAGGAAACCGGAGCACCCGGAGGAAACCCACGTAGACACGGGGGGAATGTGCAAACTCCACACAGACAGTGATCCAAGGCCGGAATTGAACCCAGGTCCCTGGCGCTGTGAAGCAACAGTGCTAACCACTGTGCCACCGTGCCACCCAAGATTGCTTCATCCTATCAATCTTTGTTGGACGTGAGCACAGATTCTAAGAGGTGAATGGTTCAAAAGCAGGAAAATGCTGGAAAATCTCAGCAGGTCAGATAGCATCTTTGGAGAGAGAATAGAACCAATGTTTCAAGTCTAGATGACCCTTTGTCAGGCTCTGGCGAAGGGTCATCTAGATTCAAAACGTTGGCTCTATTCCCTCCCCACAGATGCTGTCTGACTTGCTGAGATTTTCCACCATTTTGCTGTTTTTGTGTCAGATTCCAGCATCCGCAGTATTTTGCCTTTATCCAGCTGAATGTTGTTTGTTGGTCTTCGAATGGTGTACAAGGCTGACACATAGATTCTTCCTGGACCAGGTTGCTTGTCTGTCAACGGGAGCTTATAACTTGAAGGACGCCACTCCACATCAAGCATGGCTGACCAGGAGACTCTCCCACTCTCACTGCCAGCAACTGGTGAGTGTTGGAAAGATGTTGCAGGTTGTTACTCAAACTGTTCGGCTGCATTATAAACACACCTTCCTTGCCTATCCAATCCTGGGATGGGACTCGAACATGGGGCTTCTGACTCAGAGGCAGAGACGCTACCCATTGTGCCACAAGACCGTCTCAGAGGTGAATGCAACGTATTCCAATACGGCACTAACACCACGCGAACTTTGTGATTTGGAAGATATGCTCCAAGTGCATTAACACCTACTGGGCAAAGCCTGTTCTGTTCCCTGGGACGTCGTGATGGCACAGTGGTTAGCATTGCTGCATCACAGTGCCAGGGACCCGGGTTCGATTCCCAGGTGTGGAGTTTGCACATTCTCCCTGTGTCTGCGTGGATTTCCTCCAGGTGCTCTGGTTTCCTCCCACAGTCTGAAAGATGTGCTGGTTAGATGCTTCGGCCATGCTAAATTCTCCCTCAGTGTACCCGAACAAGCGCCAGAGTGTGGCGACTAGCGGATTTTCAGGGATTTTATTGCAGTGTTAATGTAAGCCTACTTGTGACAATAATAAATAAACTTAAAATTTAGAATTAGAAAGTCCTGAAGCAATCAATATCAGATACTTCGTCACCGAACTTTAGTCATTTTTCCTTATTCATTCGTAGGACATGGGCGTCGCTGGCTGGCCAGCGTTTATTGCCCATCCCTAGTTGCCCCTGATTGATACAACGGAGTGACTTTCTGGGCCGTTTCAGAAGGCAGTTGAGAGTCAACCACATTGCTGTGGCTCTGGAGTTACATGTAGGCCAGACCGGGTAAGGATGGCAGATTTCCTTCCCTAAAGGACATTATTGAACCGGATGGGTTTCTCCGACAATCGTTTCATGGTCACCAGTATCTTCATAATTCCAGATATTTTTATTTAATTCAAACTCCACCACCTGCCGGGTGCTGGGTTCCCAGAACATTAGTTGAGTTTCAGGCTGAATAGTCGAGCGATAATACCACTAGGCCATCGCCTCCCCTCAGAGGCTGATATGATGCTTTGGGATATGGCCCCATTTATTAGCAATCTTATCCCACTGTTGCCAAGGTGTTATTGGATTCCAGATACTAACACACTCCCCTCAAGCAATGCCACGCCATTAATTTAAAATGCAAAGACAACTAAAGCACACTACCCCGCTGCTTACATAATTATGGCTTCCCGGTTGGCAAGTATGTTTTGGGTCATTATCACATGGGAATTTGCAGAACTCTGCAGACAGCCTGAAGACAGAGGGAATCCTTGGAGGACCTTGTTACAAACATGGATCTCAACAACGTAATCAATTCTTGAAGGAATAACATGAACTTGAAAAGATCATGAAGAATGTCAAGTAATGGTGACAATCTCGTACACTTATTCTCCAGGCAATAGACTAGCAAGAGATTTTTTATAATTCATTCATGGGAGACGAGCGTTATTGGTTGGGCCAGCATTTATTAAGAGTTTTAACAACACCAGGTTAAAGTCCAACAGGTTTATTTGTTAGCAAATACCATTAGCAAATAATATTACCAAATAATCCTGTTGGACTTTAACCTGGTGTTGTTAAAACTCTTACTGTGTTCACCCCAGTCCAACACCGGCATCTCCACATCATGACCAGCATTTATTGCCCATCCCTAGTTGCCCTTGCTCAGAGGGCAGTTGAGAGTCAACCACATTGCTGTGGCTCTGGAGTCACATGTAGGCCAGACCAGGTAAGGACGGCAGATTTCCTTCCCTAAAGGACATTAGTGATGGGTTTTTCTGACAATGGTTTCATGGTCATCAGTAGATTCTTAATTCCAGATATTTTTTATTGAATTCAAATTCCGCCATTTGCCATGGCGGGATTTGAACCTGGGTCCCCAGAACATTAGCTGAGTTTCTGGATTAGTAGTATAGTGATAATACCACTCGGCCATCATCTCCCCTAAGCTCCATCAGTGTCACAAGTCCCAGTCAGACTTTTCCTCTGAATATTTGGTCACTTCTTGCAGGGAATGAAAACAATTAAATTGATCCAGCTGACACAGGAAGGGTAAATGGGAGGTTCAGTTAATGTTTCGTGCATCCGAGATTCTCTGTTCTCCCCTCAGCGTTTTTCTCAGCAATGATGTGCCATTTGCTGGTGGTGGGTTCCTCTGGCCCCACTATTGTCGATGGGATTTTCCACTAAAGCCACCCCACATCGCTGGGAAATCCACGGCAAGGGGTGTATCACCGACAGGACCAGAGAATCCTGCCGGGATGAACAGTCGGAGAATTCTGGCCGATAAATCTATAAGATATTCATGAATGGGCTCACCCCTGGTCATCACATTATCAGATACCATCCAGGGTTCTGCATGGCATTGTTGAGTAAAGACTGAGGGCGGAATTTTACGGAGAAAATTCGAAGTGCCGAACGAGCAAGAAAATGGGAGAGTTTCAGACTCATTTTTGGGTGAGTTTGAAAATGCGATCTTATGGCACTTAGTACAAAAGAGAAGTGCCAGGGTGTGATTCTCGCCAGTAGGTGGGGTGGGATGGAATCTCAGCTTGCTGGGAAACCAGCTGATGAGCTTGAGGATCGCCATTGCACAGGCATACTGATCTCCCAGTGTACTGGGAGATCTCCTGCCCACCCCAGGCACACCGGGAAACTCCTACAGACATTGTCGCATTTTCCAGACCCACCCCCTCCATGACAGGGCCAATGGAATTCAGCCCTGAGAAAGCAACCATTGTACAACTCACAGAAAGACTCTGAGGGAAGCGGGGACCTTTGTCACATGGTGCAAACTCTAACTGACCATCTCACAAGGGCAGGCTTTCGATCCCCTGCCTCAGCAGCGATTCTTTTTCTCTCTTTATTCTTTCACTGGATGTGGGTGTCGCCGGCAGGGACCAACATCCCAAACTGGAAACTGAGTGGCTTGCTGGACTGTTTCAAAGGCAACCACATTGCTGTGGCTCTGGAGTCACATGTAGGCCAGACCAGGTAAGGACGGCAGATTTCCTTCCCTAAAGGACATTAGTGAACCAGATGGGTCTTTACAACAATCGATGACAGTTATCACGGTCTCCATTGCTGAACCTGCCATATAATCCAGATGTGTTGATTAGATTTGAACTCATGTCCCCAGAAAGGGGGTGGCACGGTGGCACCGTGGTTAGCACTGCTGCCTCACAGCGCTAGGGACCCGGGTTCAATTCCGGCCTCGGGTCACCGTCTTTATGGAGTTTGCATGTTCTCCCCGTGTCTGTGTGGGTTTCCTCCGGGTGCTCCGGTTTCCTCCCACAGTCCAAAGATGTGAGGGTTAACCCTCCTATCAGGGGGATTAGCCGGGTAAATATGTGGGGTTATGGGAATAGATCCTGGGTGGGATTGTGGTTGATGCAGACTCGATGGGCTGAATGGCCTCCATCTGCATTGTAGGATTTTATGATTCTATGAACATCAGCCTGGGCTCTGACGAAGGGTCCTCCTTACTCGAAACGATGGCTCTATTCTCTCTCGATGTGGAGATGCCGGCGTTGGACTGGGGTAAACACAGTAAGAGGTTTAACAACACCAGGTTAAAGTCCAACGGGTTTATTTGGTAGCAAAAGCCACACAAGCTTTCGGAGCTGTAAGCCCCTTCTTCAGGTGAGTGGGAATTCTGTTCACAAACAGAGCATATAAAGACACAAACTCAATTTACATGAATAATGGTTGGAATGCGAATACTTACAACTAATCAAGCTTCCTAACCCTAAGACTTGATTAGTTGTAAGCATTCGCATTCCAACCATTATTCATGTAAATTGAGTTTGTGTCTTTATATGCTCTGTTTGTGAACAGAATTCCCACTCACCTGAAGAAGGGGCTTGCAGCTCCGAAAGCTTGTGTGGCTTTTGCTACCAAATAAACCTGTTGGACTTTAACCCGGTGTTGTTAAACTTCTTACTCTATTCTCTCTCCACAGACGCTGTCAAATCTGCTGAGTTTCTCCAGCATTTTCTGCTTTTGTTTCAGATTCCAGCATCCGCAGCTTTTACATTAGCCTGGGGGCTCTGGATTACTAGTCCAGGGTGGAATTTTCTCGTCCTGCCTGCCACAGGAATCGTAGCGGGCGGGACAGAAAATTTGGCGGACCGTGCAAAGGTCCATTGACCTCAGACGGGAATTTCTTGCCTTGAGGCGAGCGTAGCTGGAAAATCCCACCCATAGTGACATTACCACCGTCTCCCCCAATCAGACTTTGTAGATCACTTTCGGATCTTTGGGGATGAACTTCTTCACAATTTTAAGGATCTACAGGAGTGCATAAACAGTGGAGAGAGTTATGCTGGGCTGGAAAATCGGGTGAAAGGCACCCCCACCATCAAAACGCTTCCGGCAAGTTCTTTTGTACTTTGCGAAAGACCCTCCATTCTGAGTGACCTCATTTGCCTTTGTCAAAATGACAGCCAATGGGACTGCAGCTTCCAGTTTCCTTGGCAACACTTAAATGGAGCTCACTGAGGCACAGGGGATACCAGGATCAGCTGTTATGGAGTAAACTGAGGAGCATTTCTGCCACAGAAGTGTCTGGGGATTTGTCAACTAATTTCTGCAGCTGGAGAATAATGTATATATCATGTAGAGATTTTTTTTTCCAAATCAAAATTGTTTTGTCATTTGGTCCAGGCACACCTGGACTCAGGTTCAGACCAATGGCTGGCCTTCAGGTCCTCCCCACACCTGCGTCCCCCACAGTGAAGATTCAGAGCATATCTGGAGCCATGGCATATCTGTCAGACGTGGCTCAATTGCTGGCACTCTTGCCTCGGAGTCAGAATGTTCTAGGCTCAAGTTCCTCTCCAGAGACTTACGCACAAAAAAAACCTAGGCCGACAGTCAGAGGTGCCCTATTTCAGATGAGGTGTTAAAACCAAGGCCCCATCTGCTCTCCAACAGTGCTTGTAAAAAGATCCCATGGCACTAATTCTGAAGAGGACCAGGGGACTTGTCCCCAGTGTCCCGGCCAATATTCATCCTTTAGACAACAAAATAACAACATATGGGATGGGATTTTGTGGCCTCGCTCGAGCAAGATCGGAAAATCCCGCCTGAGGTCAACGGACATTTTCATTGTCTGCACCTCGTTCGCTCCGAATCTGTGGTGGGTGGGGCGGTAGATTTCCGGCGATGATCTGGCTATTAACGCACTGCTGTTTGTGGGAGCGTAAGGTCAAAACTGGATACATCAATACCTGTCACCTGTCTACCTGTCCACATCTAGATGTAGACACTTGTCTACATCAATGGGCACAAAGTAGAAATGGACGAGAGCTTCAAGTTTTTAGGTGTCCAGATCACCAACAACCTGTCCTGGTCCCCCCATGCCGACACTATAGTTAAGAAAGCTCACCAACACCTCTACTTTCTCAGAAGACTAAGGAAATTTGGCATGTCAGCTACAAAGCTCACCAAGTTTTACAGATGCACCATAGAAAACATTCGCTCTGGTTGACAGCTTGGTATAGCTCCTGCTCTGCCCAAGACCGCAAGGAACTACAAAAGGTTGTGAATGTAGCCCAAGCCATCATGAAAACCAGCCTCCCATCCTGGTTTCTGTCTACACTTCCCGCTGCCTCGGCAAAGCAGCCAGCATAAGTAAGGACCCCACGCACCCCGGACATTCTCTCTTCCACCTTCTCCTATCGGGAAAAAGATACAAAAGTCTGAGGTCACGTGCCAACTGACTCAAGAACAGCTTCTTCCCTGCTGCTGTCAGACTTTTGAATGGACCTACCTTGCATTAAGTTGATCTTTCTCCACACACTAGCTATGACTGTAACACTACATTCTGCACTCTCTCCTTTCCTTCTCTATGAACGGTATGCTTTGTCTATATAGCGCACAGGAACAATACGTTTCACTGTACGTTAATACATGTGACAATAATTGCCGGAATTTTACTGCCTCACCCGCCTGAGGCTCGTAAGATCCTGCCCGAGGCCAAAGGAGAATGTTGTTCTGCAAGCCGCGCCCGCCACGAATTCGGGCAAGTGTGCCGGTAAAATTCCGGCAAAAAAATCAAATCAAAGATATTATATTTCCGACATTGAAACAGTGACTATCGTTAGAAAAACATTTCATTCACTGCAAGCTTTCTCTTTCTCCTCTGGAAGTCTAGCAGCACAATCTGACCTCCTCTCACTGCCCCACACTTTCAAAGGAAGGCACATTCCCTCAATCGCTTTCCTATGACCCTACCATGTCAATCATCACCTTAAAAGCTCACCTTTTCCCGGGATGACTCTAATCTCTATCAATAACAAGGCACCATGTCTGCAGACAATCTAATTTATTGCAGCAAATTCTAAATCGGTTGCTATCAACCTCCTCTTTCATAAGAGTACATCCTTTCTTTTGAAGTCTTTGTAAAAAATAATCAGTCTTCAAGCTTCTTCTTGATGCCAGCTGAGCTTTGGTGTCAGGAGACGTGGCTAGCTTCTCATGCTCTGTACATCATTTTTAGGACTGAGGTGGGTCTCGTTTCATGATGACCTATTCTGGGCCACTGGATTCCCTCAACAGTGGCCCACATTCCACGAATGTGATGTCATGAAGTGGGGAGGCCTGGCCTCTGCTGTAATCCTGAGAGACAGCAGCATGAGGCAGCAGACTCCAGTCAATGTAATTTCCACTTGCTCCAGCCACATGGTCTGTGAAGATTCTTCGATTTGATTTGATTTATTATTGTCACATCTATTAGTATACAGTGAAAAGTATTGTATCTTGCACACTATACAAACAAAGCATACCGTTCATAGAGAAGGAAAGGAGAGAGTGCAGAATGTAGTGTTACAGTCATAGCTGGGGTGTAGAGAAAGATCAACTTAATACAAGATAAGTCCATTCAAGAGTCTGACAGCAGCAGGGAAGAAGCTGTATTTGAGGAAATTGTGCCTTCAACTGTGTCATTTTTTTAATGCAGGATTTATGGCACCACGGTTAGAAATGCTGCCTCACAGAGACCCAAGTTCAATTCTGGCCTCGGGTGTCTGTGTGGAGTTTGCACATTCTCCCCGTGTCTGCGTGGGTTTCCTCCGGGTGCCTCGCTTTCCTCCCACACCCCAAAGATGTGCGGGTTAGGTGGATTGGCCATGCTAAATTGCCCTTCAGTGTCAGGGGGATTAGCCGGGTAAACGCGTAGGGTTACATGGATAGGGCCTGGGTGGGATTGTTGTCAGTGCAGACTCGATGGGCTGTATGGCCTCCCTCTGCACTGTGGGGAATCTATGTTGATAAACTTCATTTAAAAAGTGCTGGTAAATATCTGGTCAAAATTGTTGCGAGAAGCATCATCATTAGTAGAACACGTCGAGTCAGAACTAAATAATATGGTCATAGAGTTTTTGGCACATTTTTGGGAGAAATGTGAGCACTACCTTGTTAGAGGATCCTATCTCTGTTGATCGGCTCAACAACAACAACTTGCACACAGGAAGTGTCTTTAACGCAATTTAACATTCCAAAATGCTTCACTGAAACATAAAATTTGACATACAAAGCAATATTAAGGCAGGCGACCAAAACTCTGATGAAAGAGATAGGTTTTAAGGAGCCTCTTCAATAAGATGCAGAGGCAGAGAGGTTTAGGGAGAGTGGGTTGTCTGAGGTTATCATTGACAAGAATTAACCCTACAAATACTGTGACAACAAGAGCAGGTCAGAGGCTAGGAATCCTGCAATGAGTAACTCACCTCCTGACTCCCCAAAGCCTGTCTGTCCACCATCTACAAGGCACAAGTCAGGAGAGTGATGGAATACTCCCCACTTGCCTGGATGGGAGCAGCTCCAACAACACTCAAGAAGCTCGACACCATCCAGGACAAAGCAGCCCGCTTGATTGGCACCACATCTACAAACCTCCACTCCCTCCACCACTGACGCACTGTCGCAGCAGTGTGTACTACAAACTGCACGACAGCATCTTCCAACCCCTCACCCTCTACTAACTAGAAGGACAAGGGCAGAAGACATATGGGAACACCAACACCTGCAAGTTCCCCTCCAAGTCACTCACCATCCTGACTTGGAAATATATCACCGTTCCTTCAATATCGCGGGGTCAAAATCCTGGAACACCCTCTCCAAAAGCACTATGGGTGTACCTACATCACATGGACCACAGTGGTACAAGAAGACAGCTCACCATCACCTTCTCAAGGGCAATTCAGGATGGGCAATGAACACTGGTTAGCTGGTGATGCCCACATCCAATAAGTGAATAAAAAATAAACCATCTGAAGCTTTCAGATGGTTTAAAGTGCAGGACAACTTCCTGGGCAATGTTTCCAGTGCATCTTTGGGGTACCCCTCAGACACAACACCCCGGAACTTGGAAGTTACGATCCATAGAATCTGTTTGATAACTCTCCCAATTTCCCATTGGGCATTTCCTATTACATATTGATTTATGCTTGCTTTAGAGAAGAACACAGGACTTACCGACACTGACCTCCGAGCCCTCCTTGAGAAAATCGAAGTAAGGGAACACAGAGTGCTGGGTGTCCATGCCAGCAAGCTTGCCAGGAATAGTTTAGGTGCCAGCTAGATGAATATGACACTGGCACAGAGTGCCAGCCCCCTCACCCTGGGTCTGCTAATCAATCTGCATGAATTACCCCAAGGATTGAGATTTAAAGTTTATTTATTAATGTCACAAGTAGGCTTATATTAACACTGTACTGAAGTTACTGTGAAACTCCCCTAGTTGCCACACTCTGGCGCCTGTTCGGGTACACTGAGGGAGAATTTAGCACGGCCAATGCACCTAACCAGTACGTCTTTCAAACTGAAAGGAAGGGAGGGAACCGGAGCACCCAGAGGAAACCCATGCAGACATGGGGGAGAACATGCAGACACCACATAGACAGTGATCCAAGCTGGGAATCGGTCCCGGGTCCCTGATGCTGTGAGGCAGCAGTGCCAACCACAGTGCTACCATGCCACGCCCCACAGATGTAAAAATTAAGATACTAACAGACTTTCTTGAAAGATGCTTGCTAATGGGCCAGATAATTCATTAGTTTACTTCCTGCATTCTGCAAGCTTGCATATATTAGCAACCTCAAAGGGGACTGCATCATTAACATTGTCTGAAACATGGTGTTCCCACTGAAGTGACAGTGTCTTTGATGAGTCAGTCATGGAACTGCATAATGCCATCAAAAGAGCAAAGGAGGAGCGAAACAGAATGAGGAAACAAAGAAACTGAAATATTGGGAGAGAACCATAAAATGCCAACAGTGCAGAAGGAGGCCATTCAGCCCATCGCACCTGCACCGACAACAATCCCACCCAGCCCTATCCCCATAACCCCACGTATTTACCCTGCAAACGCTAATGGAATTTACAGATCTTTTTTGAGATGGGCCAGTATAAACACAAAACAAGGCAAAACTGTGCTCACAATGGTGTAGATCAGTGAATGGCAACCCAGGCTAGTGAGTGGGCTGCATGAGTGGCCCTCAAGATTGAAATTGGGCTTGTTCACTAACCGTGACCCCATGAATAAGATTAAATGCATTTAATGTACGTTGAATATTTCATAACGAGTTATAGAAAATGTTCAATCATTCATATATTAATAGAACTGTCATCAACTTCAAATGGTAAACGCAAAAGAAATATTGACACTTTGGACACAGAGCACGGTTCTCACAGTTAATGTTGTGAGCAACCAGCACACACCTCACTTCACTTGCCCTTGCTTTACGTATGAATCACTTCAGTCATACTGATAGGAAGAAACTACGCAGACGGAAATCAGTGGAATGTCACAAACCTGCACATGGGCAACGGTCAACAAAATGTCTCACTGGCCGCACTCAGAACCCAGATGCGCATCATGTGCCCACCCAGGCTGCAGGTTGCCCATCCCTGACGTCAAACTTCCCCTCTAAGGGAAGACACCACTAACATTTCTGCAGACATTAAAGAGTCAGCTTAAGTAGATTTCTTGAAGCAAGGTGAAGATGGAAAAGAACTTCAGCATAATTATTAATTAGGGTGGCATGGTGGCACAGTGGTTAGCACTGCTGCCTTACAGTGCCAGGGACCCGGCTTCAATTCCCGGCTTGGGTCACTGTCTGTGTGGAGTTTGCATGTTCTCCCCGCGTCTGCGTGGGTTTCCTCCGGGTATTCCGGTTTCCTCCCGCAGTCCGAAGATGTGTAGGTTAGGTGGATTAGCCATGGGAAATGTGTGGGGTTACAGGGATAGGGCAGGGCAAAGGGCCTGGGTAAAATACTCTGTCAAAGCATCGGTGCGGACCTGGTGGACGGAATGGCCTCCTTTTGCGTTGTACGGATCCTATGACTCTATGAAAAACCCTGTGAATGATATTTACATTCTATTGAGAGAAGACAAGTAACATTCTATTAAGTGAGCAGTTTGCTCTGTTCCCTATTTCACCTGCCACTAAATCTCTCAATAATGTTCACAATGTGAACTGGAATTCAGATGAATGAGGAGGGATCTCATAGAAACTTATAAAATTCTAACAGGACTAGACAGGGTAGATGCAGGGAGGATGTTCCCAATGGTGGGGGAGTCCAGGACCTGGGGTCACAGTCTGAGGATTCAGGGGAGACCATTTAGGATGGAGGTGAGGAGACATTTCTTCACCCAAAGAGTGGTGAGTCTGTGGAATTCATTAACACAGGAAGTAGTTGATGCCAAAACATTGAATGTATTCACGAGGCAGCTAGATATAGTAGTTGGGGAAACGGGATCAAAGGTTATGGGGAAAAAGCAGGATTAGGCTATTGAGTTGGATGATCAGCCATGATCGTAATGAATGACGGAGCAGGCTAGAAGGGCTAAATGGCCTCCTCCTGCTCCTACCTTCTACGTTTCTATGTTTGGGAGGGTAAATATGTGAGGTTGTGGGGATAGGACAGGGCCTGGGTGGGATTGTTGTCGGTGCAGGCTCGATGGGCTCCTTTCTGCACTGTTAATTCTATGATACTATGATGATGTTCCTCCTTTACAGCGTCTGTTTATGGAGCTCCTTGGATGAAAATTTGAGATATTAAATATGCAATTAGCCAAAAAGACACCATTTTGCTCTGCACCTACGGCCTTTCTATTGTGTGTGTTTTATCATATTAAATGAAGCTGCCATACAGATTCTGTGCACACCGATAACTGCCTCAGTCTATTGCCCATTGCTGTGTTCCTTTCACTGTTAGATAATTCCTGGATTGTGCTCCTCCAGTGAAGTCAATACGCAGCATGCACCATGATAAGGGATGTGTTGAAAAGAGCTTTGCAATCCAATTAGGATCATATAAATTTCCACTGCACAGCAGCCAAAAGCCGGCTTGTAGACTTGGCCCAAACCTTTCAACACACAGAAAGGATATTAGTTTCAGGGTTTTACTGGTCATGCCATGGTGGGCATTGCTCATTAGTTCTCTCTGCAAGTTGGCATAATGGTCCAGGTTTTGCAGTCAACAGCAAACAAATGTGGCTAGTCATTTATTACACTCAGAGTTGCCCACAGACGTCCTGTGGCCTTTTGCATTGGAAAGTGCTTTCGGACATATGAATTAGGAGCAGGAGTAGGCTACTATTGAACCCGGGTCCCTGGCACTGTGTGACTGCAGTGCGAACCGCTGTGCTACCCATGTAGCTCCTTCAGAGAACAGACTGAGGAATCTTTACTGAGGCATGCAACGTCGGAACCAGGAGGTTTCAGAATAGTTAATGCAATGACAAATCAGGTATTCTAAGTCTGTGAGACAAGGTTCTCTCTCAGTTGAACATTAATTCCCTGCAAATGCTGAAGCCAGATTTACTGTAGAGCCCAGGATATCAAAAGATCCACTATTCCCCAAGGTGCTCCTCCATAGCCTGCCGGAGGCATAGAATAATTTGGTAGACTTCATACCTTCGCAATGCTAAAGGGCAACAGGCTGAATGGTACAGCTATAGCAAGGAAGACAAAATTGACAAACATAGACAAGCAGTCAGCAAAAATGCGACACCCGCACAATTAAATGAATTCCACCCCCCCCCCCGCTTCCCTATCAGGCTACCACTGGGGTCTGCCCCGGCACTGCCACCTGGCACAGCTTAGCACTGCCAGGTTGGCATGGAAATGGTGCTAACCTGGCTGTGCCAACCTCTGCCAGGGGGCATTGACAACCCACTGCCTGGGTGAACCTGTTGTAAACAATGCCGGTGTGACTTCACGTTGGCATTGTTTGAATATTCAGCGGGAGGTCAGTATCTGGCGGGGGGAGGCCTTTAATCATATGTGAATATATTAAAATGAATATAAATCAGGTTATGTCGATGGCGAGATTCCGGGCTTTGCTGGATCTTGAGTCCCGCCAGCATTCCCGTGGATGGCAAACGCAGGGCTCAAGATCCCGCACCATAACTCCACCCTCATCATTTATAATGGCGATTGCATTGTTAGACACACGAGTGAAGCAACGCTGAATGAGATGTCTGCACACAACACAGGCAGCATCACTGGTGAGAGTGGGAAAAAGGCCCATTCCCGCCATGCACTTCATAGAATCCTACAGTGCAGAAGGAGGTCATTCGGCCCATCGAGTCTGCACCGACCACAATCCCACCCAGGACCAATCGCCATAAACCCATGCATTTATCCTAGCTAGTTCCCCTGACAGTAAGAGACAATTTAGCATGGCCAATCCACCTAACCCGCACATCTTTGGACTGTGGGAGGAAACCGGAGCACCCGGAGGAAACCCACGCAGACACGAGGAGAACGTGCAAACTACACACAGAATATTCCCTGGATGATCCTCGTGCCTTCGTTTCCCTAATTGGGCGGTGGCTTGTGTTCGCGGGGGCCTGGCCCCTTCCCCACCCACTCGGGAATCCCACTGATTTCCGGATCCACTGACAGCATCCCCCATCTCATGACCCTACAAATGTCACATGAGCCAGCTGAGACGGGTTATACAATGGGCTGTGAACCATACTTAGAATCACAGAATCCCTACAATCCACAAGAGGCCATTGCAACCATCGAGTCTGCACCAACTCTCTGACAGAGCATTTAGCCAGGCCCTCTCCCTGTAACCCCATACATTTACCATGGCTAATCCATCTAACCTGCACATCTTTGGACACTAAGGGGCAATTTACCATGGTCAATCCATGTAACCTGCACATCCTCAGACACTAAGGGGCAATTTAGCATGGCCAATCCACCTAACCTGCACATCTTTGGACATTGCTCCAGTATTGTTAAAATGCTGTAAATAACTAAGTGTTACATTGCAGAAGCTATTAGAAAATTTTATCATAATTTTAGACTTCCACGTCATGTGAATCCAGTAGAAACAGAGTATAACACGGCTTTTATTTTTCTGACTAATTTGACATCTTGCTGACGGCTTACCAGAAAATAAAAGTGAGAGAAAAAAAGTGTTGAAACCCTTCCCCAGAAATCCGCCATTGATTATTTCCTTTGTGCCAACATCCTCTTACGCCCATGGTACACGATGACATTGGATGTTCCTGTCCATCACTTTTTCAAAACCTTCAATTGAAAACTGAATAGAACCACCTTGTAGCCTCCAGCACATACATTACATATATTATTTATAGAAGTACACATGAGTGGATGTGCTAGAGTGATTTCTGGGCTATTTTCTCACTGTTCAGATGACAGTTCATCCATTTGAGCTTTGCTCCTGTGGTTTATAGTACCATCTGAACTGTTCTATCAAACTGCTACCCTGTAATCACATCAAAAAAACCACAGTGGGAATGACCTTTATATTTAGATAAAACATTTATATATATATTGTTCTTTGTGAGAAAGATCAGAGATTATTGTTCTCTGTGTTAACAATCTAAATCAATAATATGATTACTGATTTGATTTATTATTGTCACATGTATTAGTATGCAGTGAAAAGTATTGTTTCTTGCGCGCTATACAGACAAAGCATACATTCATGAAGAAGGAGAGGAGAGGGTGTAGAATGTAATGTTACAGTTATAGCTGGGGTGTAGAAAAGAATCATCTTAATACAAAGTAGATCCACTCTAAAGTCTGATGGCAGCAGGGAACAAGCTGTTCTTGAATCGGTTGGTACGTGTTCTCAGACTTTTGTATCTTTTTCCCGATGGAAGAAGATGAAAGAGAGTATGTCTGGGATGTGTGAGGTCTTTGATTATGCTGGCTGCTTTTTTGAGGAAGCAGGAAGTGTAGACAGAGTCAATGGATGGGAGGCTGGTTTGCGTGATGGACTGGGCTACGTTCACAACCCTTTGTATTTTCTTGTGGTCTTGTTCAAAGCAGGAGCCATACCAAGCTGTGATACATCCGTTAAGGATGATTTCTATGGTACATCTGTAAAAATTAATGAGAATCATATCGGACATGCTGAATTTCTTTAGCCTCCTGAGAAAGTTGGTGGGCTTTCTTAACTATAGTGTCAGCATGGAGGGACCAGGACAGATTGTTAGTGATCTGGACACCTAGATATTTGAAGCTCTCATCCAATTCCACTTCATCCCCATTGATGTATACAAGTGCATATCCTCCACTATGCTTCCTGAAGTCGATGACTATCTCCTTCATTTTCCGACATTGAGGGAGAGATTATTGTCATCGCACCATTTCCCAATTACAATCTTGTATCAATGCTTCTCACCTTCCACCAATTTGCTGCTTGCCCCACAGGTGAATTAATTCAGCAAAGGCAAGGGTCGATCCTAATTGGTACAGCGTAACTAGTCATTAGTCAAAGTGGTGAGCTATCAGGGAGCCACTGCACGTAGGAGAAATCCTCAGTGAGATTACTGTCGATCTCCCACTCTCAAAAAATGCATTTCAAAATTATTTTCATTAAGTAAGCCTTAAAAATAAATCATCTGAATCATCTCCAATTATCTCTGAGTGCAAATGCTTGCAAAAGGTGAACATTAGGAACAGGAAACACAGGAGAAGGGAGTGACTGCCTGATGCGCAATTAATTCACTCGGGAGGCTGGATCGTACCCGGGAAATAAAGGCTTTTATTAGCAACAAGAATGGAGCATACTGCTTCACAATACAATCCCAGACTGAAGGGTCACTAGGAAGTGCCGTGACCTTTATACTCCTATAGGAAGGCGGAGCCAACCGGAGTGTACCACAGAACAATACCAACAGGTGGAACACCCCAACCCTAACCCCAACAGTAACAAGAGTAACATATGTACAAGTACCCATAGTGATGACCATCTATGGTTCACCACACTGCCCCAAAAAAATATTCACAATTTTCTTTCCTCCAGAAGTTCAGATGGTCTATTCAACTCTCCCCATTCCTAACATGTTTAATTCTAGAGTTTCAGTAGGGGGAGGTCAAAGTGATTTTTTTCATTTGGCCTTTGAACTAGTTCCAAATACAATAATCAGTGACCTAGTCTCAGGAGTGTGATGGAATACTTCCCACTTGCCTGGATGGGTGCAGTTCCAACAACACGGCACGGTGGCACAGTGGTTAGCATTGCTGCCTCACAGCGCCAGGGACCCGGGTTCTATTCCGGCCTCGGGTCACTGTCTGTGTGGAGTTTGCACATTCTCCCCGTGTCTGTGTGGGTTTCCTCCGGGTGCTCCGGTTTCCTCCCACAATCCAAAGATGTGCGGGTTAGGTGGATTGGTCGTGCTAAATTAGACCCTAGTGTCAGGGGGAATTAGCAGGGTAAATATGTGGGGTTACAGGAATATAGCCTGGGTGGGATCGTGGTCGGTGCAGACTCGATGGGCCGAATGGCCTCTTTCTGCACTGCAGGGATTCTATGAACAGTCAGGAAGCTTGACAACATCCAGGACAAAGCAGCCCGCTTGATTGGCACCCCATCCACAAACATCCACTCCCTCCACCACCGACACTCAGTAGCAGGCAGTGTGTACTATCTACAGGATGCACTGCCCCAGGAAGTATCCTCACAATTCAAGCAAACCCAGGATAGTTCACAAGCAGAGCTGTCGCAACTGGACAAATCACAGATATTGATTGCTCTTTCCCCAGCCCAATATGCGGCACAAGGTTGCAACAGGAACATGGCAAGCTTTGTTGTGCCACGTGAACCGCAGGAGATAGACAAGTGATATAAATGCATGCTGCCTCTCTCCTCAATTCCATCCTCTTATCGTCGTTCTGTCAATCGTTCATTTACTCCATTCTGACCTGTGACTTTCTCTCATCTTCGAATGGATTCCACAAATAAACAGCAAGCTGAGGACTGCAATTGTTTGGCCTGGGGGGGGGGTGGGGGGGTGGGGGGTGGGGGGTGGGGGGTGGGGGGAGGGGGAGGGGGGGGGAGCGGCGGGGGGGGGGGGTGGAAGGAGACTGCTAGCTTCCGTTTGAGACTGTTGCTTAAGGCAAGACAGTTGATAGACCTGTGCGCCAGGCTGCTTGGATTGAAGGTAATATTTAATATTTGTATTTAATACGTAAAATAAGCAAGCAACGCCACGAGGTACAGCGGATTTCTCATGATGAGTTGCCAATCTCAGTCAATGATTTCCCGTAGGAGAAAAAAGGAGTGGGAAATCGGAGCAAAAGTCAACCAGGCAATTCTCACAAACAACCTCACAGCTATTTATTTATTAGTCACAAACAGGCTCACATTAACACTGCAATGAAGTTACTGTGAAAGATCCTCTAGTCGCCACACTCTGGCGCCTGTTCGGGTACACTGAGGGAGAATTTAGCACGGCCAATGCACCTAACCAGCATGTCTTTCGGGCTGTGGGAAGAAACCAGAGAAAACCCCCGCAGACGTGGGGAAAATGTGCAAACTCCACACAGACAGTGACCCAAGCCGGGAATCGAACCCAGGTCCCCGGCACTGTGAGGCAGCAGTGCTAACCACTGTGCCACCATGCTGCCAATTTTACAGTAACGTTGCAATGAGGTAGTTTCTGACATAGACAGTAATGCATGAACAGAGATGGAGACCAACATTCTTAGAGAAGGTGAAGATAGCCAAGGTCCTGCTTTGGGAAGACGTTATCAAGAAGAAGCCAATGCCATCTGCGGGCACAGCTGGCACGGGAGATCATTCGCTAAATAAGATCTGTGTCCACTTTCAGGCATGATCTCAAAACGCATCAATCTATTTATTGGCTGAATGTTTGTATTCTCACGGTGACCAAGGCTCCCATTTGGACACCATTCCTCTACCTTACCCCAAAATCATTCCCCAGATATCATGGCCGGAATTCTCCCATCCTGCCCGCCACTGCAATTGTGATGGGCGGGTTGCGGACAATGTGAAACCCCATTGACAGTTGGGTAAGAATTTCTGGATTTTAGACCAGTGCGGCCGGAGAATTCAGCCCCTTATCCATGTGCCTTCCTACTGTGGTGCACAATTATACCTCAATTATACTTTGTATTTGCTCATAGAATCATAGAATCCTACAGTGCAGAAGGAGGCCATTCGGCCCATCGAGCCTGCACCGACCACAATCCCACCCAGGCCCTACCCCATAACGCCGTGCATTTACCCTAGTTAGTCCCTCGAACACTAACTGGCAATTTAGCATGGCCAATCCACCTAACCTGCTCATCTTTGGACTGTGGGAGGAAACCAGAGCACCCGGAGGAAACCCATGCAGACACGGGGAGAACGTGCAAACTCCACACAGACAGTGACCCAGGCCGGGAATCGAACCCTGGACCCTGGCACTGTGAGGCAGCAGTGCTAACCACTGTGCCACCGTGCTGCCCTTCAGCAAGTTCATTTCGCTCTCATGGTTCGCAACACCAAAGAAGCTAGAAGATAAAATTCTGAAATTATTCGTGGTGAATAATTTGCAAATTCGTCTTGTCAATACTTCAATGCATCCTTCAACACCGGATAGATAATGGAGTTCTCCAGCCTCCCAGCTGCACGTTTCTCAGCAGCCGGAGATGGCATTCTCCTCACTGGCGCCGGGATTCTCCAGTCCCGCCGCTGTCAATGGGATTTCCCATTGATGTCACCCCATGCCACCAGGAAACCCACAGGAGGGGGTGCACTGCCAGCGGGACTGGAGAATCCCGCCAGCGTGAATGGCTGGAGAATTCTCCAGGATGAGTTTAAATAGTGTCAGGGTCTGGTATAGTTAACCATGGCCACTGGAAAATGGAAGATTACGAGTGACTTTAAAGCATCTCACATCACGACACGGTGGCACAGTGGTTAGCACTGCTGCCTCACAGCACCAGCGACTGAGGTTCGATTCCAGCCTTGTGACTGTCTATGTGGACTTTGTACATTCTCCCCGTGTCTACATGGGCTGCCTCCGGGTGCTCCGGTTTCCTCCCAAAGTCCAGAGTTCGTAGAATCAGCACAGTGCAGAAGAGGCCATTCTGCCCATCAAATCCGCACTGACTCTCTGACCCAATATTTGTTTTACCCAGCCCCTTTTCCCTGCCCTATCCCTGTAACCTCACACATTTATCATGGTTAATCAATCTAATTTACACATATTGGGCCATGAAGGAGCAATTTAGCATAGCCAATCAGGCTAACCCGCACATCTTTGTACTGTGGGAGGAAACTGGATCACCCGGAGGAAACCCACGCAGACACGGGGAGAATGTGTAAACTCCAAACAGACAGTCACCCAAGGCTGCAATTGAATCCGGGTTCCTGGACCAGTGAGGCAGCAGTGCTAACCACTGTGACACCGTGCCACCCAGTAGTGCAGCTTAGGTGGATTGACCGCGCTAAATTTCCCATTAGAGTCCCAAGATGTACAGGTTTGGTAGATTAGCCGTGGAAAATGAACAAAGAACAAAGAACAGTACAGCACAGGAAACAGGCCCTTCGGCCCTCCAAGCCTGTGCCGCTCCTTGGTCCAACTAGACCAATCGTTTGTATCCCTCCATTCCCAGGCTGCTCATGTGACTATCCAGGTAAGTCTTAAACGATGTCAGCGTGCCTGCCTCCACCACCCTACTTGGCAGCGCATTCCAGGCCCCCACCACTCTCTGTGTAAAAAACGTCCCTCTGATATCTGAGTTATACTTCGCCCCTCTCAGCTTGAGCCCATGACCCCTCGTGATCGTCACCTCCGACCTGGGAAAAAGCTTCCCACTGTTCACCTTATCTATACTCTTCATAATCTTGTACACCTCTATTAGATCTCCCCTCATTCTCCGTCTTTCCAGGGAGAACAACCCCAGTCTACCCAATCTCTCCTCATAGCTAAGACCCTCCATACCAGGCAACATCCTGGTAAACCTTCTCTGCACTCTCTCTGGGGTTATGGGAATAGGGCGGAGGGGAGGGCCTGGGTGGGATGCTCTGTCGGAGAGACAGTGCTGACTCAATGGGTCAGATGGTCTCTTTGTGCACTAGGGTGGCACAGTGGTTAGCACTGCCGCCTCAGCGCCAAGGACCCGGGTTCGATTCCCGGCTTGGGTCACTGTCTGTGTGGAGTTTGCACATTCTCCCTGTGTCTGCGTGGGTTTCCACTGGGTGCTCCAGTTTCCTCCCACAGTCCAAAGACATGCGGGTTAGGTTGATTGGCCATGCTAAATTGCCACTTAGTGTCAGGGGGACTAGCCGGTTAAGACGTGGGGTTATGGGATAGGGACTGGGTGGGATTGTGGACGGTGCAAACTCGATGGGCCAAATGGCCTCCTCTGCACTGTTGGGATTCTATGGATTCATTGAAAGGAAACATCTGAAGGAATCAAATTCATTTTTCCCACATATAATTGTATTTGAAGTGCTTAAACTCAAATTGCAAGCATAATGAAAATAAATCACGCCATCCAAAAAGCAAAGGCTAAGAAAGCACAATAAGTGCATAAAAAGTGCCCCTCTGTCACTCTGCAAATGAAGCCACGAGTTGGCAGCGCACAGCCTGGTCAAACAGGTAAGAATTTGATTTGATTTAATTTGATTTGATTTATTATTGTCACATGTATTAACATACAGTGAAAAGTTTTGTTTCTTGCGCGCTATACAGACAAAGCATACCGTTCATAGAGAAGGAAACGAGAGAGTGTAGAATGTAGTGTTACACTCACACACAGTCATAGGTGTATAAGGAGCATAGTAGGGAGCTGAGAACACAGCCTTGTGGGGCACCAGTATTGAGGATGATCGTGGAGGAGGTGTTGTTACCTATCCTTACTGATTGTGGTCTGTGAGTTAAGAAGTTCAGGATCCAGTCGCAGAGGGAGGTGGCGAGGTCCAGGCCATGGAGTTTGGAGATGAGTTTTGTGGGAATAATGGTGTTGAAGGCTGAGCTGTAGTCAATAAATACGTGTCTGAAATAGGTGTCTTTGTTATCTAGGTGTTCCAGGGTTGAGTGCAGGGCCAGGGAGATGGCGTCTGCTACCGACCTGTTGCGGCTGTGGGCAAACTATAGTGGATCCAGGCAGTCCAGGAGTCTGGAATTGATTTGTGCATGACTAGCCTTTCGAAGCACTTCATCATGATGGATATCAGAGCCACTGGGCAATAGTCATTAAGGCAAGAATTTCAACGGTTTAAATTTTCTCCCTGTAACTTTGATGTAAATTCTTTCTTTTCTCTCTAATTTTTATTTACATCAACCTTTTCATTGAAATTAGCAATGGAAGGATGTGCGACCCTTGCCTGGCAGTGCATGCTTTTTCTCATGAATAAAGGGACCCATTATTCTATTTGTGTTCAGCTTCTGTATTGACCAAGATGAATTCAGTCAGTATTGATTTGATTTGATTTGATTTTGATTTGATTTATTATTGTCACATATATTGGTATACAGAGAACAGTATTGTTTTTTACGCGCTGTACAGACAAAGCATACCGTTCATAGAGAAGGAAACGAGAGAGTGCAGAATGTAGTGTTACAGTCATGGCTCGGGTGTGGAGAAAGATCAACTTAGTGTGAGGGAGGTCCATTCAAAAGTCTGATGGCAGCAGGGTAGAAGCTGTTCTTGAGTCGGTTGGTACGTGACCTCAGACTTTTGTATCTTTTTCTCGATGGAAGAAGGTGGAAGAGAGAATGTCCGGGGTGCGTGGGGTCCTTAATTATGCTGGCTGCTTTGCCGAGGCAGTGGGAAGTGTAGACAGAGTCAATGGATGGGAGGTTGGTTTGCGTGATGGACTGGGCTACATTCACGACCTTTTGTAGTTTCTTGCGGTCTTGGGCAGAGCAGGGGATAGACTTTCCCTAGCTTAGCTTTACCTCCATTATTCCCATATTCAAAGGAGCAATGGGACATCCTGACTTGGAAATATATCGCCGTTCCTTCGCAGTCGCTGGGTCAAAATCCTGGATTCCCTACCTAATGGAATTGTGGGTCAACTCACATCACGTGGACTGCAGCGTTTCAAGAAGGCAGCTCACCATGTCCCACAAATTTAAAAAAACATAAACTGGGAAATCTTATAATCTACATAGATTACTACCAATGTCTACCTAAACAGCAGAGAGTTCATATTTGGGCAGTCACTTTAGAAAGAGAGCAATCACTCGTCGCTAATGCATTGTAATTCTTTGACAAGGATTCTCTGGTGAAAATCATTTTATTTGGGCTTGCTGTACAGTTGCGAGGAATATGATGGCAGTACGGTGGCACAGTGGTTAGCACTGCTGCCTCACAACACCAAGGACCCAGGTTCGATTCCCAGCTTGGGTCACTGTCTGTGTGGAGTCAGCACATTCTCCCCGTGTCAGCGTGGGTTTCCTCCGGGTGTTCCAGTTTCCTCCCACAGTCCGAAAGGCATGCTGATTAGGTGTATTGGCCATGCTAAATTCTCCCTCAGTATACCCGAACAGGCGCCGGAGTGTGGCGACTAGGGGATTTTTGCAGTAATTCCATCGCAATGTTAATTTAAGCCTACTTGTGACACAAATAAATAAAATTTATGAAGGATTGGTTTACCACAGTGCAACAGAAAGTCGATGGTACAAAACCGGCTAAAATTCGATCAACAAGTGATGACTTCTTGTATTGGCAATTACCACAGGATTGATGAGACTTGTTGGAGGTGCAGAGGGTGGCAATATTAACAAGTTATGTGGCAAGGTGACCTACGCAGGAGCTATTGATGGCTGTCAAAGGAATGAGGGCAAATTCAGTTGATGGGCTCTCAGGTGGATTTAAATATAGATGGAAATTAAAGCAGAAACAAGAACAAAACATGAAATCTATTCAGAGTGGACGAGTGACCATTGGCAGTGGAGACTGCTCATTGAAACTGCATGAGATTCCTGGCAACAGGCTGATCACGATGTAACATCCATCTCAAAGCTATCTGATGCGACGGCAAAACAAGTTATTATTGATGTGGAGATGCCGGTGTTGGACTGGGATGGGCACAATAAGTAGTCTCACAACACCAGGTTAGTTTTTAAACCTGTTGGACTTTAACCAGATGTTGTGAGACTTCTTACAAGTTATTATTGGTCAGGTATAATTAACTGAGAATACAACATTTGGATGGGTGGCACCGTGGCACCGTGGCTAGCACTACTGCCTCACGGCGCCAGGGACCAGGGTTCGATTCCCGACTTGGGTCACTGTCTGTGCAGAGTCTGCACGTTCTCCCAGTCTCTGCGTGGGTTTCCTCCAGGTGCTCCGGTTTCCTCCCACAGTCCGAAAGGCATGCTGGTTAGGTGCACTGGCCATGCTAGATTCTCCCTCAGTGTACCCGAACAGGCGCCGGAGTGTGGCGACGAGGGGATTTTCACAGTAACTTCATTGCAGTGACAATGTAAGCCTACTTATGACACTAATAAATAAATTTTAAAGAAATATTGTAAATGACAAGAACATGAATTGCACTGGAGATAGTGTAGAGAACAACACAGGTACTAAAAGCTCCATACAGACAGAATCTCAGAATTTAATTTGATTTGAGTTCCTTGACAGAAAGAAACAAAGAGGCACAGCTTGAGTACCTAAAATACTGAAGGGCAGAGATATCGAAGATGTGAACAGGTTATTCAACTAAAGCTGCGATTACAGAACCAGGTAAGAAGGTGACCATGTTAAGCAAGAATAAAAATGTTGGAATATTTTTTCTGCAGGGAGCTAGGTGGAGTAAACACAAGACACTTAGAAATATCACATCAAATAACACCTTTAACTAAAGCAGGAAATGCTGACAATACGTAACATGTCAATCAGCACTTTGAAGTGAAAAAATAGCTTAACACGTTGTTTTTCAGTTTTTTTTAAGTTTTAAGTTATTAGTGTCACAAGTAGTCTTACATTAACACTGCAATGAAGTTACTGTGAAAATCCCTAGTCGCCACATTCTGGCACCTGTTCGGGTACACTGAGGGAGAATTTAGCACGGCCAATGCACCTAACCAGCATGTCTTTGGAGTGTGAGAGGAAACAGGAGCAC
The DNA here is from genome assembly GCF_964213995.1 of Mustelus asterias. Taxonomy (NCBI): domain Eukaryota; kingdom Metazoa; phylum Chordata; class Chondrichthyes; order Carcharhiniformes; family Triakidae; genus Mustelus; species Mustelus asterias. The sequence continues at coordinate 14,575,065 of NC_135818.1, read as the reverse complement.
CCGGAGAAAACACACGCAAACACGGGGAGAACGCGCAGACTCCACACAGACAGTGACCCAAGCCGGGAATCGAACCCAGGTCTCTGGCGCTGTGAGGCAACAGTGCTTACCGACATGCCACTGATGTCTTTGCAGAACTTAGTTTTTATTCCCCCTTTTTATATGTTATTAAAGTGTGCCTGATTAAATGTCTGGTTATGAATGCAATCGATCAGAATAACTTCACTGCCTGGATGAGTGCAGCTCCAATGATGTTCACGATGGGGTGCCAATCAAGTGGTGTGCCAGGACAAAGCAACCCACTTGATTGGCATCCCCTCCACTACCTTAATCATTCACTTCCTCTCGTACCTGCACTGGCTGAAGGGTGCACCATTTACAAGAAGCACTGCAGCAACTCACCAAGCCGCCTTTGACAGCACCTTCCAAACAAATACTGGCCTCGTCAGAGACACCCACATATTGAGGGGAAAAATGCTTTCCAGCAGAACTTAGTTAATATGTTATTAAAGCGCGGCTGATTGAATATCTGGTTGTGAATGCAATCTATCAGAATTTGCAGGAGATTAATGATGAACCACTGTGTGAAATACTCTGGTTCCGGTTCTGCTCGAACAAAATAATGTATAACATCAGCTTAATATCCTGGAGTGCAAACTCAGTTGGCAAAGGGCGCAGGGAGCGATTTCAGAATGTCATTTTCTTGGAAATCTTATTCAGTTCCCTCAGGAAATTAAATAAATTGAGGAAAAATCATAAGAGTGTCAACTGAATACAAAGCAAGAGAGAAAGAATTCAAATCAGAGGCCCTCTATTCAGGATGCTTACCCAGCGAAAGCATGCTTTTAATCTAAGGAATAGGTTAGAACCCAGGGCAATATTTGCTTTTAAAATATAGAAGGTCATTATCGGGACTTAGAAGCTGGCCTGGATTTTTTAAAAACGGTTATAAATTCACCTTGGACAGTCAACAAGGAAAGGAAACCACATGACTTTAGCTAATGGCATGGCAGCACGGTGGTTAGCACTGCTGCCTCACAGTGCCAGGGACCCGGGTTCAATTCCGGCCTTGGGTAACGTTCTTACGCCCTGTCGGCATGGGTTTCCTCCGGGTGCTCCAGTTTCCTCTCACAGTCTAAAGATGTGAAGGTTAGATGGATTGGCCATGCTAAATTGCCCCTTTTGTGTCCAAAGATGTGAAGGTTAGATGGATTATCCATGGTAAATGTGTAGGTTACGGGGATAGGGCCTGGATAAGGTACTTGATGGACTGAATGGCCTTCTTCTGCACTGTAGGGATTACTATGGAAATTACCAGCATGTCCTTGAAAGGGGAGAACTGTTTATTCAAGCCATTATTATTTTAATCGATGAAGGAAGAAACTGGTTTAAAGGCAAAGGCTAATGATTTACTGGAAATCACATGACTGGGATCATTTTAAAGTTTTGAACTTTAAAAAAAAATTCAGGTGGTACTGAACTGAGAAATGAAAAGCTGTCCAGCTCTTATTCTCCTTGTCTTGCCTGAAATGAAGTGGTTATCAGGATCCAGCTAGGAATTCTCACCTCAGTGGAACTTGCCTACTTTTGGAAACCCAAGAGGCTAAGATGGGAAAGATAGATCTGGCTTTATTTTCTTCCAGGCTGAAGCTCCATTGGTGAGAACCTTCTGGCATCTACTGAGAATAGCACTCTGTCTTCACGCAAGGCGGGATCCAGATTTACATCATGGTAAACCTCTAAACTTTATCCTTTCTTTATAAAGTCTATTCTTCAACCACCTATCTCTGCAGAGGCCCTGGGGGCGATCTTACCAAAAATATTCTAAGTGCCGAATGAGCGTGAAAAGATGAGAGTTTCAGATCCGTCTTTTAGGCGAGTTTGAAAATGCAATCATACGCCACTTGGTGCAAAAAAAGATGCACAATCCGTTTCCTGTCAGTAGGGGGAGGGAAAGGGCCGAAGCTCATCAGAAAGCTGGCTGCTCTCACCAGAGGGCGCAATTGTACAAGTGCAGATCTCTCTTTTTGTGCAACAGAACAAAGAGAGATCTGTCAGGCACCCCTCCCCCTCCTGGATATCGTGCCTCCCACCCAATCGCTGGCCCCCCAGCCAATCGTCCCCCACCCCTGGTCCGATCCATTTAAATATTGAAATCAGCCTCACGCCCTTTTCGAGTGCAAGTATGATTGGCATCCCATCCACGACCTTAATCATTCACTCCCTCTCGCACCTACATTGGCTGAAGTGTGCACCATTTACAAGATACACTGCAGCAATTCACCAAGCTGCCTTTAATAGCACCTTCCAAACCCTTCGCTACCTTGAAGGACAAGGACAGCAGACCCATAAGAACACCAGTACCCACAAATTCCCTTTCAACTCATGCACCATCCTGATTTGGAATGATATCCTTGTTCCTGCATTGCCCCTGAGCTCAACTCCTGCAACACCCTTCCTAACTGCACTGTGGGTGTACCTACAGCACATGATCTGCAGCGATTCAAGAAGGCAGCTCACCACCAGCTTCTCAAGGGAAATTAGGGATGGGCAACAAATACTGGCCTCGTCAGAGACATCCACATCTCATTAAAGTGCCAGGGTCACTGTCTGTGTGGAGTTTGCACATTTTCCCCATGTCTGCGTGGGTTTCCTCTGGGTGCTCCGGTTTCCTCCCACTCTCCAAAAGTGTGCGGGTTAGGTGGATTGGCCAGACTAAATTGCCCTTAGCGCCAGGAGGACTAGCTAAGGTAAATACATGGGGTTATGGCGATAGGGTCTGGGTGGGATTGTGGTCGGGGCAGACTTAATGGGCCGAATGGCCTCCTTCTGCACTGTATGATTCTTTGATTCTATAAATCAAAATCCACTGATTTATGTCTGCTACTGTTGGTATTGATAAGAATTTTGCATAGTAACCTACTTAACGCAAGGAACCTAAATGGCTGGATTTGCAATAGTCAGTAGGGTTTGATATTCAGCTCTATGAAAGTTAATGGAGCTGATTATCAAGCAGCAGCAGTAAAGAAAAGAAAGACATTGGGCCAGATTTTCGAGGAGTTATGAAGGCTCCAGAGACCTTTAAAAATGGCAGGTAGGACCTGGATGTGGGAGTCCCAGCCCCATACCTCTTACTGTGTTCACCCCAGTCCAACGCCGGCATCTCCACATCAGATCACATTCTTAACAACACCAGGTTAAAGTCCAACAGGTTTATTTGGTAGCAAATACCATTAGCTTTCGGAGCGCTGCTCCTTCATCAGATGGAGTGGAAATGTGCTCTCAAACAGGGCACAGAGACTCTGTGCCCTGTTTGAGTGCACATTTCCACTCCATCTGACGAAGGAGCAGCGCTCCGAAAGCTAATGGTATTTGCTACCAAATAAACCTGTTGGACTTTAACCTGTTAAAGAGTGTTGTTAAAACTCTTAATGTGTTCACCCCAGTCCAACGCCGGCATCTCCACATCAGATCACATTCTTGCTAGCAGCGGGGATTGGGAAGGGTGCGAATCAAACGGGCGCGGAACCCTTTGACAGGGGCTTCTGACTTCAGTTGGCAGTTCATATCAGCTTGATAGTAATGAATGTATTCACTTTTTACACTCATTTATGACTGCTTTTAATGGTTCCAAAGAGTATCCGGATATCTCTTCCAGAGGCACCTGGCCTCCCCCAGAAGGTGTCCCAGGACCAGATCCAAAGGGATACTTTCCCTCTCCAAAGGGTTATTCAAAGAGTTATTCCTCCCACACTCCCAAAGATGTGCAGGTTTGGTGGATTGGCCATGCTAAATTGCCCCTGGGTGTCCAGGGTATTAGCGAGGTAAATACGCAGGGTTACGGGGAAAGGGCCTGGTTGGGATTGTGGTCAATGCAGACTCGATGGACCAAATGGCCTCCCTCTGCACTGTAGGGATTCTATGATTTCTATCTCTGCGTATCTCCAAGATATTAAATATACAAGGCAGGTTATTATGTTCCTGCTGACAGCACCGTTTAAACAACTTAACTATTTATGACATTATTGAATTCAAGGCAGATTATGGAGCATGAAATTAAGTCCTGTGTTCAAATCATTCCTAATACAAAAGTGAATCTGCAAATTCAACTCTTTATTTTAATGACCTTCCTTCCAAAAGAATAGTTACATAATAAACATGATAAAAGGCAGCAAGGCTTCACATTTGATGACCCACAAAATGAGATATTTTAAAAGAAAACAAGTTAACATGTTGTCTTAACACAAAGGTTCAGAAGTCAATCAATTGAGTTCCACGTTATTTCTCCACAATAATGTTTTACATTTATGCAACAGATTGTTTCAGAGTGAAATCTGTGAGAAAGACCGGGATTTTCCAACCGCGTTCGCCCTGAAACTGGAAAACCCCGCCCCGGGTCAACAGACCTTTCCATGGTCCACCCCTTGCCTGCTCCGATTCCCATGGCGGGTGGAAAGGGAAAATTCGCCCTGAAGAATCTGATTTTTTTATTTTCCCTTCTCCAATTTCCTTGAAACCACCTCAGTTTGGATAACTATTAAAGGAAAGTGTTTATACATCAGTTTTTGGGCGGCACGGTGGCACAGTGGTTAGCACTGCGGCCTCACAGTGCCAGATACCCGGGTTCGATTCCCTGCTTGGGTGACTGTCTGAGTGGAGTCTGCACCTTCTCCCCGTGTCTGCGTGGGTTTCCTTCGGGTGCTCCGGTTTCCTCCAAAGATGTCCAGGTTAGGTGCATTGGCCATGATAAATTGCCCCTCAGTGTCCTGGGATGCATAGGTTAGAGGGACTAGCGGGGTAAATATGTGGGATTACATGGATAGGGCCTGAGTGGGATTGTTGTCAGTGCAGACTCGATGGGCTGAATGGCCTCCTTCTGCACTGCAGTGATTCAATGGCATCTATAACACTCTACAGAGGAAATGTCAACAAAATCCATCAATTGTAACCCATCGCCACAGTTAGGCTTCACAGGTGAAGATTTCAGAAACCCCTGGCTATCCTACGTGAGAAGACGTGGCAACCAATCTTCAGAAGTGAAGAATCTTCAATGGTTGGAGAAGCTACAAATTGTATTCAGTACCTCCGAACGAAGAAGTGTGTGGGGGGGTTGGAGGGGATGAGGTGTGAGCAGGGCAGGGTGGAGAAGGACTAAGGAAGGGAATTAAGCATATCGAAGCTCTTGCTCATAGTCTCTTTTCAAGAACTCCTTCTGGAAAAGTACAAGTGTGGCCATCAGGTGAGTCAAGGATTTGCTTTGATCTTCATGAAGGAAGGAAGTTTCTGGAGACATACACATGCAAAAATGGAATTAGTACCTACATCGGTGAAATGTTCATGCATAGAGTCATAGCCATAGAGTTATAGAGGTGTACAGCATGGAAACAGGCCCTTCGGCCCAACTTGTCCATTCCGCCCTTTTTTTTAAACCACTAAACTTGTCCCAATTGCCCGCATTTGGCCCATATTCCTTTATACCCATCTTACCCACGCAATTGTCTAAATGCTTTTTAAAAGACAAAATTGTACCCTCCTCTGCTATCACCTCTGGCAGCTTGTTCCAGACACTCACCACTTTCTGTGTGAAAAAATTGCCCCTCTGGACTCTTTTCTATCTCTCCCTTCTCACCTTCAACCTATGCCCTCTAGTTTTAGACTCCCCTACATTTGGGAAAAGATATTGACATCTAGTTGATCCATGCCATAATTATTTTATAGACCTCTATAAGATCACCCCTAAGCCTCCTACGCTCCAGGGGAAAAAATCCCGGTCTACCCAGCCTCTCCTTATAACTCAAACCATCAAGTCCTGGTAGCGCCCGTGTAAATCTTTCTGCAAACTTTCTAGTTTAATAATATCCTTTCTATAATATTCCATTACCTTGGAATTTGTTTGATGTCAATATTTATTTTTATTCATTCGTCGGAAAGGAGTGTAACTGGGACGTCCATCCCTAATTGTACCTGAGAAGGTGGTGGTGAGCTGCCTTCTGGAATCCTTGCAGTCCACCTGATGTAGCTACATGTGATGTAGTTGTCAATGTACTATTAATCATAGTGTGTTGTTTTATTCAATCGTGCAACATTGGCATCGCTGACTGGCAATTTATTGCCCATTCCTAATGACCTTGTGAAGGGAATTGCTCGTTAAACATGTGACATTGATGGTTCTATAAATAGAGACGGGTGGATCACTTTGGGTGGAGATCATCCTGTAGGTTAGTGGCACTGAGGAAGTGTCTTATAATAAATTGGCTTGAACCTAAAAGTGCCAGCGCAGAGTCGCTGAGCAGAGACTGATAGCCGGGTTCCGCACACATGAGGACGGCCTCAACCGGGATCTTGGGTTCATGTCACACTATCTGTAACTCCCACAACTTGCCTGGACTTGCAAAGTCTCACTGGTTGTCCTGTCTGGAGACAATACACATCTCTTTAACCTGTGCTAATGCTCCCTCCACTCACATTGTCTGTACCTTTAAGACTTGGTTAGCTGTAAAGACTCGCATTCCAATCATTATTCATCATTCTGTAAATTGAGTTTGTGTCTTTGTATGCCCTGTTTGCTGTGTATGAGCAGATCTCCCACTCACCTGACGAAGGAGCAGCGCTCCGAAAGCTAGTGGCGTTTGCTACCAAATAAACCTGTTGGACTTTAACCTGGTGTTGTTAAGACTCCTTACTGTGTTGAGCCTAAAAGACCAGTCGAGATTGATTCTTCCACCACAGTCACTTGTTGTGAATAACACACAGTGCTGCTAGGGAAGGATGTCCCAGGATTTTAGCTCTGTGATAATGAAGGAACAGTAGTTTATTTCTGAGTGAGAATGGCTTGGGGTGGGGAACTTGTGGTGGCCAATTCCCATGCACCTTGCTGCTTTGACTCCTCAGTGTCAAGCATGCCAGCTGAGGTATCCAGCTACCCGCTTGCAAATATCGTTCAAATCTGGTCAATTTTGATAGGAAAACAATGAATTATTACAGAGGACTTAAACCCAAAACAGACAGGGGGCGGGAGTTTCTGTCCGCGCTCGCCCCAAAACTGGAAAATCCTGCCCGAGATCAACGTATGGTTCACCCCCCCAGGCCTGCTGCAATTCCCGTGGTGGGCGGGATGGGAAAATTCCCCTCAGACCGTCAGGTATTGCATCATAACTTCCAGATGTCCTGCAACTCATTTTTTATTCATTCATGGGACATGGGCATCACTGGCTGGCCAGCATTTATTGCCCACCCCTAGTTACCCGAGAGTAGTTGAGAGTCAACCACATTGCTGTGGCTCTGGACTCACATGTAGGCCAGACTGGGTAAGGACAACAGATTTCCTTCCCTAAAGGACATTAGTTTTTCCAACAATCGACAATGGTTTCATGGTCATCAGTAGATTATTAACTCCAAGCATTTTTTATTGAATTCAAATTCTACCATCTGCCACGGCGGGATACGAATCCGGGTCCCCAGGACATTTGCTGAGTTTCTGGATTAATAGTCCAGCGGTAATACCACTAGGCCGCCCAAAGAAATATTCTTAAAGTGCAGCCACAGTTATAGGAAGGGGGACCCGGGTTCGAATCCTGCCATGGCAGACGGTGGAATTTGAATACAATTAAAAAACAAAATCTGGAATTAAGAATCTTGTGGGTGATGCGCGATTAATTCACTCGGGAGGCTGGATCGTACCCGGGAAATAAAGGCTTTTATTAGCAACAAGAATAGAGCATACTGCTTAACAATACAATCCCAGACTAAAGGGTCACTAGGAAGTGCAGTGACATTTATACTCCTATAGGAAGGCGGAGCCAACCGGAGTGTACCACAGAACAATACCAACAGGTGGAACACCCCAACCCTAACCCCAACAGTAACAAGAGTAATATATGTGCAAGTACCCATAGTAGTAACCATCTATGGTTCGCCACAGTGGGTGACAATGAAACCACTGTCAATTGTCAGAAAAATCTATCTGGGTCACTAATGTCCTTTAGGGAAGGAAATCTGCCGTCCTTACCTAGTCTGGCCTACATGTTCCTTCAGAGTGACAGCACAGTGGATGACGCTCAATTGCCAACTAGAGATTGGCAATAAATGCTGGCCAGCCATGTCCCACGAATGAATTTTTAAAAAACATATAACCAATTAGCAGAGCTTTTACCAATCCTGGGCAAAAAATATGATTGCAAATTTCGCTTTATTGAAAAGGAAAAAAATGCCGGATAACAAATGGCATTTTGTCTGTAATATTTTGCTCGTAATTGATTTGGATTAGCGCCAACTCCAAAATAACATAGACAGGTTGGCAAAGATGTGTCTTTGGAGAGACTTGCTAGCTTTAGCTCTGAGACTGTGAATAATGATGCAGTGCACTGTGAAATTGATACACTGGTGATGCCATAATTACAAAGTCACCTCAATGTCATTCACAGCTGAAATGCTATATTAGGCCATTGCTTCATTAAAAATCCTAATGTGGAAGGAGAACAGTCTTAAGACCCGCTGAACATCCTAATCTTCCCCTGGGTTCTTCGAAGTTTCGTCAAACTAAATTGTTTCTTTCCTCGAGGAAGTTCTTCCCTCCTGAAGGAGTTGGGTCCGAGCTGATTTATGATTCCAGGGAATGTAATCACTCCCTGCTTTTTAAGTTTATTTATTAGTGTCAGAAGTAAGCTTACATTAACACTGCAATGAAGTTACTGTGAAAATCCCCGAGTCGCCACACCCCAGCACCTGTTCGGGTACACTGAGGGACAATTTAGCATGGACAATGCAGCTAACTAGCACGTCTTTCGGACTGCGGGAGGAAACCGGAGGAAATCCACGCAGACACGGGGGGAGCGTGCAGACTCCGCACAGACAGTGATCCAAGCCAGGAATCGAACCCAGGTCCCTGGCACTGTGAGGTAGCAGTGCTAACCATTGTGCCGCTGGAATCTCACCCAAGTGACCGTTACTCATTTACAAAGCCAGTAATTGAGTTATGACAGAATGTCCTAACAGAGGAGGTTTTGCAGCCAATTCAATCTTCTATTTAAGACAGAGAGGAGAAGGAAATTTCTTCTCTCACAGGCCCATTAGTGTTTGGAATCCTCTCCCTCAGCAAACAGTTAAGGTTGGGTCATTGAATATAGTCGAGACTGAGATACACGGCTTTTGGATTGACGAGGAAGTCAAGAGTTATGGGGAATAGGAAGGAAAGGGGTGTTAAGGCCACAGTCATGATCTTATTGACTAGTGGAGCATGCTCAAGGGGCTGAATGGCCTTCTCCTATTTTTTATGTTATGTTTTTATGCAAGATATTTATCTAGTCCAAGGTATCTAGTTCAAGTCCAAAAATGGTCAGTTAGGCATATTGACCGTGCTAAATTTATAAAAATTAGCAGGGATGGGCGGCATGGTAGCACCAAGTTAAGTTTATTTGTTAGTCACAAGTAAGGCTTACATTAACACTGCAATGAAGTTACTGTGAAATTCCCCTAGTTGCCAGAGTCCGGCACCTGCTCCTAACCAGCACGTCTTTCAGAATGTGGGAGGAAACCGGAACGCCCGGAGGAAACCCACGCAGACACAGGGAGAACTTGCAAACTCCACAAGTTAGGAATCGAACCCAGGTCCCCGGCACTATGAGACAGCAGTGCTAACCGCTGTGTCACCTTGCCACCACCCACAGTGGTTATCATTGCTGCCTCACAGAGCCAGGGGTCCATGTTCTATTCCGGTCTTAGGTGACTGTCTGTGTGGAGTTTGCACATTCTCCCCGTGTCTGCGTGGGTTTCCTTCCGGTGCTCCGGTTTCCTCCCACAGTCCAAAGATGTGCAGGTTAGATGGATTGGCCGTGCTAAATTGCCCCTTAGTGTCTGAAGATGTGTAGATTAGGGGGATTAGCGGGGTAAATATATGGGGTTATAGGAATGGGCCTGGATGGGATTTTCTTTCAGAGAGTCGGTGCAGGCTTGATGGATCAAATCTCTTTCTGCACTTGATAATAAATTAAGGCAATCTTCAGAGTTGCAAATGGTACTCTTGACTGTTCAGCTCATGAAGTACGTGTAATTGAAAAGGGGCCAAGTACTTCCAGGTTGGAGTAAACAGTGAAGGTATTTCCTGCACATATCTCTGGATATTAAGTTGGCGCAAGCATAGATAAAACTCCTTCCTCAAAGCAAAAGGTTAAAAAAAACAGAAATGCTGCCAATTAAAATGTCAAGTAATTCAAATTCTGCTTTCACAGCTATGTTCAAAATCAGTGAAAAATAAAAGTGGAAGAGTTCATCGATTCAATTAGCTTCTCCAGGGAATTGCACTTGTTTAAGAAGGGTTTCTGCATCAGCCCAGCCTTCACTGACTCCAGCTGAAACACTGTTAGTGTTTCTACTGTAGTTACGTGGTGGTTCCAAAACGCCAATTGGACAGTCCTGTCATGCGAGTTCTGACGGGGAGGTCACAGATCTATAGTGTTGGGTGGGGTTTCCAGCTCTCCACTTCTTGACCACACACACCCCTCTCCCCTCCCCCCAACCCCGCCACATGGCATTCTTCCGGTGGTGAAGGGGCCAATGGGGCGGGATCTTCCAGTCCCGCCGCTGTCTATGGGATTTTGTCTGTCCCACATCCTCTGCCACCAAAGAAAGCACCAAGGCTGGTGGGGAGGGGAGGGGTGTTGTCACCATCAGCGGGACTGGAAAATCCCACTGGCGGGAAGGACTGGAAAATTTTGGCCATTAAGTCTGCCTTTGATTGTGGTTGGTACAGACTCGAAGGGCCGAATGGGTCTCCTTCTGTACTGTAGGATTCTATGGTTCTCTCTCCACAGCTGCTGCCAGACCAGCTGGGTATTTCCAGCATTTTCAGCTTTTATTACTACCGTCCTCCGAATGAAACTCTGAATTATAAAAATTAGTGTCTTAGCTGACTGATGTTTTTACTAATTGCAATGGTAGGATACCCTTTTCCAAATGCTTATGCCACAATTTGTATACATAATGTAATAACTTTAATGAGGCCTAAGAGGTGGACCTCTTAGAATACGAGCTCCCTGATTAAAGCTGTAATGACTTGTCGAATCCGGGGGTGTACGTAAGGTGGAGTGTCAGGGTTACTGGCACTCCGGGTTTATACTCTGTACGAGGAAGTACCTTTCTGAGTGTTGCCTCCTACATAAATAAATCTAAATTTGGTGAAGGGACACTGGCCTCAGAGGAATTATTTCACATAATCATCAATATATAGCAAATAAGGCATTACAAGATGTTTTGAATGGACGGTAAACCATTTAGGCCATAAGATCATAAGGTCTAGGAGCAGAATTAGGCCATTTGGCCCATCGAGTCTGCTCCACCATTCAATCATGGCCGATAAATTTCTCAACCCTATTCTCCTGCCTTTTCCACATAACCTTTAATCCTCTCACCAATCAACCCATCTATCTCTGCCTTAAATACACTCAATGACCTGGCCTCCACAGCCTTCTGTGGCAATGAATTTCACAGATTCACCACCCTCTGGCTCTAGAAATTCCTCCTCATCTCGGTTCTAAATGGTCGTCCCTTTATTCTGAGGCTGTGCCCCCGGATCCTTGTCTCTCTGACTAATGGAAACATCTTCCCCACGTCCCCAGGTCATTCAGTGTTCTATAAATTTAAATGAGATCCCCCCTCATCACTCGAAACTCCTTCGAGTACAGACCCAGAGTCCTCAGATGCTTCTCATGCATCAAGATTGAGATTTGTACAAAAAGCAAGATTGCCAGTGCTTGCATGCAAGATTTTTGTCAGTTGGCCGTGTATTCGGCAATTAAACTTAGGATACGCTTGCAAGTTGCAATAGAAGAATTCCTCACTGCCGCAGCTTGATATTCACTGCTGTATCCTCAGTACCTGCTCGAGTGACAGTTCTGACACTGAGTACAAGTCAAACGCTTTCTCACACAGAAAGACAGAGGATTTGGAGAAGGTGGTTGCTTCAGTCCACTGTCTTAGGCCTCCCAGCAGGCAGTACAGATCTGCTTTAATGGGGACTAGAAAATGAACCTGCCCTCTCTGCCTTGCTTAGAATAAGACTCGTGGAACCAGTTTACCATTGAACGAGAAGGATTAGTCACAACACTTGATGAGGTTTTATCAGATTTGCCATTTTGGCATGATCAATTATTCAAAATCAGGCATATCCAGCTAGATTATTTAAAAACCTGTGTTAATTAGTTTCACTTGCTTGCACATTGCTCTGGCTTCTTGGTTTGCAGTCTCTCCAATCTAAAATTCCCCCAATATTAAATTGCATTTTATTATCTTCTACTTCATTCTGAATTTCTAATTAGTGCTCAATAATTATAAAAGGCAAAATGTGTTTGAAACGATTCCCCTGGCTCCGTATTCCAGCATTTTGCCACCGGGTGATCATTCATCTAGACCTGTTCCTGGCTGAATATGCAGTGAACCATAGGCAGCCTTAGGAATTAAACCTTCAGTATATTTGAATGCCCAATAACTATTGTGGCCTCCAACATGAGTCTTTGTCCTTATTGAGCAAAAGTATACTCGGTGTAAAGGAGAGGAGACGGCCTAGTGGTATTATCGCTTGACTATTAATCAAGCTAATGTTCTGGGGACCTGGGTTCAAATCCCGTCACGGCAGAAGATGGAATTTGCATTCAATAACAAATATTTGGAATTAAGAATCTGCTGATGAAATCATTGTCAGAAAAACCCATCTGAAGATCTCACAAACAGCAGTGTGATATTGACCAGATAATCTCTTCTAGCAATGTTGATTGAAAGATAAACATTGGCCAGGAAACCGAGGGGAACTCTGTCTACACTACCTGCTGCCTCGGAAAAGCATCCAGCATAATCAAGGACCCCACGCACCCCGGACATTCTCTCTTCCACCTTCTTCCAGTGGGAAAAAGGTACAAAAGTCTAAGGTCACGTACCAACCGACTCAAGAACAGCTTCTTCCCTGCTGCTGTTAGACTTTTGAATGGACCTACCTCGCATTAAGTTGATCTTTCTCTACACCCTAGCTATGACTGTAACACTACATTCTGCGCTCTCTCCTTTCCTTCTCTATGAACGGTATGTTTTGTCTGTATAGCGCGCAAGAAACAATACTTTTCACTGTATACTAATACATGTGACAATAATAAATCAAATCAAATCAAACTCCCCTGAATCATAGAATGCTAGAATCCCCACAGTGCAGAAGGAGGCCATTCGGCTCATCGAGCCTGCACAGGCAGCAATCCCTATCCCCGTAACTCCACATATTTACACTGCTAAGCCCCTGATAGTAAAGGGCAATTCAGAGTGGGCAAGCAACCTAACTCGCACATCTTTGGACTGTGGGAGGAAGCCGGAGCACCCGGAGGAAACCCACGCAGACACGGGGAGAACGTGCAAACTCCACACAGACAGTCACCCAAGGGTGGAATTGAACCCGGATCCCTGGCGTTGAGAGGCAGCAGTGCTAACCATTGTTCCACCGTGCCACCCTAACTGCTCTCATGTTACATCAGACGTGAGCAGAACCGAATCATAGAATCATACAGTGCAGAAGGAGGCCATTCGGCCCATGAAGCTTTCATAGACAACAACCCCAGCCAGGCCCTATCCCCGTAACCCCACATATTTACGCCAGTAATCCCTCTAACCTATGCATCCTGGGATATAAGGGGCAAGTTAGCATGGCCAACACACCTAACCTGCACATCTTTGGACTGTGGGAGGAAACCGGAGCATCCGGAGAAAATTCACGCAGACACAGGGAGAATGTGCAAACTCCACACAGACAGTCACCCGAAGCCGGGAATCGAACCTGGGTCCCTGGCACTGTGAGGCAGCAGTGCCGCCCATTCAGCTGCTATTTCCTGTGCTCTGAACTCCCTTAAATGCTCACACAGGCAATGAGATTCTCTCTTCCACCTTCTTCCATCGGGAAAAGGATACAAAAGTCTGAGATCACGTACCAACCAATTCAAGAACAACTTGTTCCCTGCTGCCGTCAGACCTTTGAATGGACCTACCTCGCATTAAGTTGATCTTTCTCTACACCCTAGCTCTGACTGTAACGCTACATTCTGCACTGTCTCCTTTCCTTCTCTATGAATGGTATGTTTTGCCTGTATAGTGCGCAAGAAAAATTACTTTTCACTGTCTGTTAATACATGTGACAATAATAAATCAAATCAAATCAAAAAGAAGGAGTCTAATTTACTGGCCCGTGTGTTGCAATCTCACACCACTCCTGTCCCACCCCACCTGCCCCCCACACCCCTGATTCAGCAGATCCCCCTTCTACCCCCTGCCTCTGCATCTTTATTCAACTGTAAGAATTGAAATTATTAAGCCAGAGGCACATCTGCAGGCAATAGTAATGTTCCCTGCTTCTGTGTGGTCAGCATTTGTTTGTGTAAGTAAGTTTACGTGGATTGTCAAGACAGGCATCTGAACTGTGTGTGTTGTGAAACATCAAAGTAATATTGAAACTTTAGTCATGAGATTTGTGTGTCATATAATATATATCTTAACAGCAAACATGTTCACTTAATTCACAAATGCGAAGAAGTCATGCTATAAGGTGATAGATAATTCGTGGTTTAAAAATATTTGGTGGAATAAAATTCCAGGGAAATATTTCAGCTGTACGCAATTTGTACATACTTCATTTGATGAGTGCCAAACCAGCTATGAAATCTGGAATGAAAAACACTTGGGACACGCTGTCTAACACTTGGGAGTATTTGTGCCAATGAATGGAGTTAATGAAAGGGAACATTCTACAGTCCAAAACAAAACAGCAATTTGCATTTCAATGGAGCCTTTAATATAGCAAACTGCCGCCACAAGGTGCTCCACAGGAGTTTTATCGAGCCAAGTTTGAGATTGAGCCAAAAGAGTTGGGGGTAATATTAGGAAAGGTGACCAAATATTTCCACAAAGAAGCTACAAGAAGTAGTTTAATGGGGGGAAGTGATGCAGTAGGTCAGAGAGGTTTACAATCCATAGAATTGCTACAGTGCAGGAGGAGACCGTTTGGCCCACTGGGCCTGTACCGACTCTCTGAAAGAGCATCCTATCAATCCTTGTAACCCCATGCCTTTCCATTGGCCAATCCACCTAACCTGCACATCTTTGGACACTAATGGGCAATTTAGCATGGCCAATCCACCTAGCCTACACATCTTTGGACACTAATGGGCAATTTAGCATGGCCAATCCACCTAGCCTACACATCTTTGGACACTAAGGGGCAATTTAGCATGGCTGATCCACCTAACATGCAAATCTTTGGACACTAAGGGACAATTTAGCATGGGCAATCCACCTAACCTGCACGTCTTTGGACACTAAGGGGCAATTTAGCATGGCCAATCCACCTAACCTGCACGTCTTTGGACACTAAGGGGCAATTTAGCATGGCTGATCCACCTAACATGCAAATCTTTGAACATTAAGGGGCAATTTGCCATGGCCAATCCACTTAATATGCAAATCTTTGGACACTGAGGGGCAATTTCCCATGGCTAATCCACCTAAACTGCACATCTTTGGACACTAAGGGGTGACTTAGCATGGGCAATCCACCTAACCTACACATCTTTGGACACTAAGGGGTGACTTAGCATGGGCAATCCACCTAACCTACACATCTTTGGAGTATAGGAGGAAACCGGAGCACCCAGTGGGAACCCATTTAGACATGGGAGAAAGTGCAAACTCCATATTGACAGTCACCCGAGGCTGGGATCGAACCCAGGTTTCTGGTGCCCTGAGGCAGCAGTGCTAACCACTATTGAGAAACGTAGCAGCCATAATTGAATGGTGGAGCAGACTTGATGGGCTGAATGGCCGAGTTCTGCTCCTATAGCTTATGGTCTTCTGGACATGTCAGCCATCCGCTTTAGAGAGAGTGAAGACACCAGCAAAACAAGCGAGGCTGATGTGTGAATGTTGTTACTGAACTCTGGTGGTTTGTAGTTTTGGCAGCTTGACTCATTGTTATAATCTGCTTAGTCTTGGCCACACTCGCATATCGACTGTAGTGGAAATAACTGGCTGACTGAAAGGATTACGTAAATAGGTGCAATCCTTCACTGAACTATTAATGGAATCGGCTGCTGGGGTTTGTGAAGATAAATTCTTGGTTGTATGACATGAATGTCATGCTGCCATGGCTTTTAATTTGTCACTGCTCACATCCTGAGCTTCACCCATCCCTGTGACAGCTTCTGTGTGGTGCTGGGCTAAAAGACAAGTATATTTATTTTGTGGTGTTTGCTTCAGAAAAAATAAAGTTATGCTTTGCTTTTCCTGAGTGGTATAATCTGTCAATACAAACGAATGTAGAACAGACCAGGAAAAGCCAGGACCGTCCTGGGCTCAATCGCCAGTCTGTGTCGAGTCATGGAATCCTTACAGTGCAGAAGAGGCGTTTCGGCCCATCCGGTTTGTACCGACCCTTCCAAAGAGTACCCTAAATCTGGGGTGGCACGGTGGCACTGGGGCAGCACGGTGGCACATTGGTTAACACAGCTGCCTCACAGCGCCAGGGACCCAGGTTCGATTCCCAGCTTGGGTCACTGTTTGGGTGGAGTTTGCACGTTCTCCCCGTGTCTGCGTGGGTTTCCTCCGGGTGCTCTGGTTTCCTCCCACAGTCTGAAAGACGTACTGGTTAGGTGCATTGATCTGAACAGGCGCCGGTGTGTGGCGACCAGGAGAGTTTCACAGTAACTTCATTGCAGTGTTAATGTAAGCCTTACTTGTGACTAATAAATAAACTTTAAACTAACTAGGTCCAATCCCCCGTTTTAACCCCAAAACTGCGCACATTGGTTATAACCAATCCACCTAACCTGCACACCTTTGGACACTAAGGGGCATTTCAGCATGGCCAATCCACCTAACCTGTGCATCTTTGGACTGTGGGAGGAAACTGGAGCACCCGGAGGAAACCCCACGCAGGCACGGGGAGAACATGCAAACTCCACAGAGTCACCCAAGGCCAGAATCGAACCGGGGTCCCTGGCACTGTGAGGCAGCAGTGCTAACCGCTATGCCACCGTGCCATCCATTTCTGCTGAGCTGTTTGACAGGATACAATAAAGGCTAGCTTTTCACACAGTCGAGTCGATTCTGGAGGCCTTTAAACTTGGCAGCCTGGGAAAGGAAGTTCCATCCCCATTTCCGTTGGCAGATTTCATTTTTGCTGGCAGGGGGAAGAGGGCGTGGCATGAATCACAGACAGGAAACGTAAACATTCCTGGGCCAAGTTCAAACAGACTCCATTTTCCCTGTTCCAAGGTCATTATTTCACAATGCAGGAGGCTTAAACACCATACAAAGGCAGCTAAGATCTATTTAAGCGTCATGATCCAAAGTTATTTAAATCCCCAGTCCTTTAAAATTTAATTAAAGATCAGGCTGAAGCTTTCAATAAAAAAATCCACTGCTGGAGTTCATTGATTGACAGGCCATCTAGTGCAGCTTAAAAAAAAGATTAGCCATCTGTTCACTTCGTTTCAATAGATGTCATTGTTGACATTTCCCTGGGGCTGTTTTTATTGCAGAGTCCGAGTTCCAAAATCTCTAAAGCCACTTATCTCACAGAGAGGTCAAGTTTACATTTTAATTGATCATTACTGAATAAAATTTTATTTGTTTTTACAACAGATTGACCAGTTGAGGAGATTTTAAATTTTTTAATGTGTTTCATGAATGAGAACCAATGGGGGACTCCCAAAAGTGCTGAATTGGTGAGAAAACCAGTGTAAATCAAGACTGTTTTTTCTGTTCAACTTCAGACCCGAATCTCCACACTCTGTGCCATGCAGAGGTCATAATCGTGAATATAATTAAATGCTCAGGGGGCGGGGCCTATTCAGGTTGGAGTCTGACAGTTCCAGGCCTCTGCGCATTGCTGGCCAGTCTGGGACCCTCACATTGCTGCCCCTCCAACACCCCTCCATGGCCTGATCACGGCCCACACAACATTCCCAGGCCAGCCTCAACCATTCCCCCACCCCCTCCATCTCAGAACGTCCCGATCTCCAGCCCCCCCTCAGCAGTGGCAATTCCCCACAACCCCCCATCCTGGCAGACCCCCCCCCCCGCCCAATGCTGATCCCCCCTCCCCAGGGAGGCAGACCCCTCCATCGGCAGCCCACTCCCCCTCCAGCCCACCTCGATCGCTGGCCTCCCTCCAGCCCCGACCGATCCCAATGCAAAATGGCGCGGGACGCCCACCCGATCGCCCCCTAGGCCCCGCCCACAATAGCCCCCACCCCCTCGGTCCCATCCCTTGGTCCCGTCCCCTTGGCCCAGCCCCCTTGGCCCCACCCCTTGGCACTGCCTGGTACCCTGTAGGCAATGCCAAGGTGCCCCCTGGACATGGGCAGTTTGCCCCTTGGGCAGTGCCAGGGGGCACAGGCTGGCACTGCCAGGGTGCCCATCCACAAGGGGCACCACCCCCAACCGCCCAACCCCCTGAGGAGCCCCGATTGTCTCCCCTTCACTGAGGCAGCGTCTCCTGCTAGTTCCCCGCAAGTAGGGAACTACACTAAACCCCGCCAGAGTGAAGTACACCTGGTGGGGTGGGAGATGCTATCAGGGCCCGGAGAATTCCATGCCGGGCCCGATAATGAGATTGAAAATACATTGGAAAAAGATTTAAACTACTTACTTCCCACCGGTTTCCAGCGCAGTCCTGACTGCGCCTGCTCTCCAGCTCTGGGAAACGAGCATGCGTCAGGAACGCAAGTGTGAATCCCACAAAATGGCCGACACACGATTTTCCCATCCCGATGCATCAAAAAACGTGCGCGTCAGCTGAGAGAATCGCCCCCAATGTGAACGATAGAGAGTTTGAAGTGTAATTTTTTTCATCGCTACACAGCGCCCCAGATTTTCCCATGGTGGATACTTGTTGAGTGGCTCTGGAAGCGTCAATGCGGAATGGGAGTGGCATGGTGATTGGTGAGGATGAGTGGGGAGGCCTAGAAGGTCAAAGAGCCTTTTATACAACTGGATCGAAGTCTCAGAGAAGTGAGATGGGCATTCTAATAGCCCGCCACACCACTTTGTTCACTCAATGGCCACCTTCAAACTGCCTCTGGAGGCAGCAGAATTCACTTGATCATACCCCCATCCTCTTTGGGTGGCACGATGGCACAGTGGTTAGCACTGCTTCCTCACAGCACCAGGGACCTGCTTGGGTCACTGTCTGTGCGGAGTTTGCACATTCTCCCCGTGTCTGCGTGAGTTTCCTCCAGGTGCTCTGGTTTCCTCCCACAGTCCAAGGATGTGTGGGTTAGGTGGATTAGCTGTGCTAAATTCCCCCTCAGTGTCAGGGAGATTGGTAGGGTAAATACCTGGGGTGATGGGGATAGGGCCTGGGTGGGATTGCTGTCAGTGTGGGCTCAATGGGCCAAATGGCCTCTTTCTGCACTGTAGCAATTCTATGAGTGAAAATAGTGAATTGGAGGGGGGTTGTTTCCATGGAGACAGGTCTGCTGAGTCAAGGAATTTCTAGACTCGAGCTGCCCACCTCAATGACAATAATTGGCTCATGTCCCCTGTGGTTAAACATGGGACAGGGGATACATTGGGGGTGGGGGGAGGATGGTGATGCTTGGTAAGATTCGAGATATAAAGGAATAAACCACCAGAGTTTGAATTCTTCATTGCTATCTAGCAATCCAGGCATTTGCCAACATCTGGAGTGGCAGCAGAAAGCTCATCACAACAAAGGTCCATTAACGTGGGACAATATTTACCATCGAGTCTTCCTGAACAGTGCCTGGTGTTCTCAGAACTGAGCTTAAACACCATTCAGAATTCCTGGAATTCCTATGTATCTGCTGCCCTTGTCCTTCTAGATAGAACATAGAACATAGAACATTACAGCGCAGTACAGGCCCTTCGGCCCTCGATGTTGCACTGACCAGTGAAACCGATCTAAAGCCCATCTAATCTACACTATTCCAATATCATCCATATGTTTATCCAATGACCATTTAAATGCCCTTAATGTTGGCGAGTCCATTACTGTTGCAGGCAGGGCATTCCACGCCCTTACTACTCTCTGAGTAAAGAACCTACCTCTGACATCTGTCCTATATCTATCACCCCTCAATTTAAAGCTATGTCCCCTCGTGCTAGCCATCACCATCCAAGGAAAAAGGCTCTCACTGTTCACCCAATCTAATCCTCTGATCATCTGATATGCCTCTATTAAGTCACCTCTTAACCTTCTTCTCTCTAACGAAAACAGTCTCAAGTCCCTCAGCCTTTCCTCATAAGACCTTCCCAGCATACCAGGCAACATCCTGGTAAATCTCCTCTGCACCCTTTCCAATGCTTCCACATCCTTCCTATAATGCGGCGACCAGAACTGTACGCAATACTCCAAGTGCGGCCGCACCAGAGTTTTGTACAGCTGCAACATGACCTCATGGCTCCAAAACCCAATCCCTCTACCAATAAAAGCTAACACACCGTACGCCTTCTTAACAACCCTATCAACCTGGGTGCCAACTTTCAGGGATCTATGCACATGGACACCGAGATCTCTCTGCTCATCCACACTACCAAGTATCTTACCATTAGCCCAGTACTCTGTATTCCTGTTACTCCTTCCAAAGTGAATCACCTCACACATTTCCGCATTAAACTCCATTTGCCACCTCTCAGCCCAGCTTTGCAGCTTATCTATGTTCCTCTGTAACCTGCAACATCCTTCCGCACTGTCCACAACTCCACCGACTTTAGTGTCATCCGCAAATTTACTAACCCATCCTTCTACGCCCTCATCCAGGTCATTTATAAAAATGACAAACAGCAGTGGCCCCAGAACAGATCCTTGCGGTACACCACTAGTAACTGAACTCCAAGATGAACATTTCCCATCAACCACCACCCTCTGTCTTCTTACAGCTATGATGTGGAGATGCCGGCGTTGGACTGGGGTAAACACAGTAAGAAGTTTAACAACACCAGGTTAAAGTCCAACAGGTTTATTTGGTAGCAAAAGCCACACAAGCTTTCGAGGCTCTGAGCCCCTTCTTCAGGTGAGTGGGAATTATCCAATGACCATTTAAATGCCCTTAATGTTGGCGAGTCCATTACTGTTGCAGGCAGGGCATTCCACGCCCTTACTACTCTCTGAGTAAAGAACCTACCTCTGACATCTGTCCTATATCTATCACCCCTCAATTTAAAGCTATGTCCCCTCGTGCTAGCCATCACCATCCAAGGAAAAAGGCTCTCACTGTTCACCCAATCTAATCCTCTGATCATCTGATATGCCTCTATTAAGTCACCTCTTAACCTTCTTCTCTCTAACGAAAACAGTCTCAAGTCCCTCAGCCTTTCCTCCATTCCCACTCACCTGAAGAAGGGGCTCAGAGCCTCGAAAGCTTGTGTGGCTTTTGCTACCAAATAAACCTGTTGGACTTTAACCTGGTGTTGTTAAACTTCTTACTGTTCTTACAGCTAGCCAATTTCTGATCCAAACCACTAAATCACCCTCAATCCCATGCCTTTGTATCTTCTGCAATAGCTTACCGTGGGGAGCCTTATCAAATGCTTTACTGAAATCCATATACACCATATCAACTGCTTTACCCTTATCCACCTCTTTGGTCATCTTCTCAAAGAACTCAATAAGGTTTGTGAGGCACGACCGACTCTTCACAAAACCGTGTTGACTATCCCTAATCAAATTATTCCTTTCTAGATGATTATAAATCCTATCTCTTATACAAAGAACAAAGAACAAAAAACAGTACAGCAAAGGAAACAGGCCCTTCGGCCCTCCAAGCCTGTGCCGCTCCTTGGTCCAACTAGACCAATCGTTTGTATCCCTCCATTCCCAGGCTGCTCATGTGACTATCCAGGTAAGTCTTAAAGTCTTATAATCCTTTCCAAAACTTTGCCCACAACAGAAGTAAGGCTCACTGGTCTATAATTACCAGGGTTGTCTCTACTCCCCTTCTTGAACAAGGGGACAACATTTGCTATCCTCCAGTCTTCTGGCACTATTCCTGTAGACAATGACGACATAAAGATCAAAGCCAAAGGCTCTGCAATCTCCTCCCTAGCCTCCCAGAGAATCCTAGGATAAATCCCATCCGTCCCGGGGACTTATCTATTTTCACACTTTCCAGAATTGCTAACACCTCCTCCTTATGAACCTCAATCCCGTCTAGTCTAATAGCATGTATCTCAGTATTCTCCTCGACAACATTGTCTTTTTCCTGAGTGAATACTGATGAAAAATATTCATTTAGCGCCTCTCCTATCTCTTCGGACTCCACGCACAACTTCCCACTACTGTCCTTGACTGGCCCTCGTCATTCTTTTATTCCTGACATACCTATAGAAAGCTTTAGGGTTTTCCTTGATCCTACCTGCCAAAGACTTCTCATGTCCCCTCCTGGCTCTTCTTAGCTCCCTCTTCAGGTCCTTCCTAGCAAACTTGTAACTCTCAAGCGCCCTAACTGAGCCTTCATGTCTCATCTTTACATAAGTCTCCTTCTTCCTCTTCAAAAGATTTTCAACTTCTTTAGTAAACCACGGTTCCCTCGCTCGACCACTTCCTCCCTGCCTGACAGGTACATACTTATCAAGGACACGCAGTAGCTGTTCCTTGAACAAGCTCCACATTTCAATTGTGCCCATCCCCTGCAGTTTCCTTCCACATCCTATGCATCCTAAATCACACCTAATCGCATCTAATTTCCTTTCCCCCAGCTATAACTCTTGCCCTGCGGTATATACCTATCCCTTTCCATCGCTAAATTATACGTAACCGAATTGTGGTCACTATCACCAAAGTGTTCACCTACCTCCAAATCTAACACCTGGCCTGGTTCATTACCCAGTACCAAATCCAATGTGGCCTCGCCTCTTGTTGGTCTATCTACATACTGTGTCAGGAAACCCTCCTGCACACATTGGACAAAAACTGACCCCTCTAAAGTACTCGAACTATAGCTTTTCCAGTCAATATTTGTAAAGTTAAAGTCCCCCATAACAACTACCCTGTTACTTTCACTCCTATCCAGAATCATCTTTGCAATCCTTTCCTCTACATCTCTGGAACTTTTCGGAGGCCTATAGAAAACTCCCAACAGGGTGACCTCTCCTTTTCTATTTCTAACCTCAGCCCATACAACCTCAGTAGACGAGTCCTCATCAAACGTCCTTTCTGCCACCGTAATACTGTCCTTGACTAACAATGCCACACCTCCCCCCCTTTTATCACCTTCCCTGATCTTACTGAAACATCTAAACCCCGGAACCTGCAACAACCATTCATGTCCCTGCTCTATCCATGTCTCCGAAATGGCCACAACATCGAAGTCCCAGGTACCAACCCATGCTGCAAGTTCACCCACCATATTCCGGATGCTCCTGGCATTGAAGTAGACACACTTCAAACCACCTTCCTGCCTGCTGGTACACTCCTGCGACCGTGAAACCTTATTCATGACCTCACCACTCTCAACCTCCTGTACACTGGAGCTACAATTCAGGTACCCACCCCCCTGCTGAATTAGTTTAAACCCTCCTGAAGAGCATTCGCAAATTTCACCCCCCCCCCCCCCCCCCCCCCAGGATATTGGTACCCCTCTGGTTCAGGTGTAGACCATCCCGTTTGTAGAGGTCCCACCTACCCCAGAATGACCCCCAATTATCCAGGTATCTGAATCCCTCCCTCCTGCACCATCCCTGTAGCCCCGTGTTCAACTGCTCTCTCTCCCTATTTCTCTCCTCGCTAGCACGTGGCACGGGTAACAAACCAGAGATAACAACTCTGTTTGTTCTAACTCTAAGCTTCCACCCTAACTCCCTGAATTTCTGCCTTACATCCCCATCCCTTTTCCTACCTATGTCTTTGGTGCTAATTGGACCATGACTTGGGGTTGGTCCCCCTCCCGCTTAAGGGTCCCTTAGATGGAAAGGTTGTGGGTTTGGGAGTGTGGATGCTATCAGGAAAATTAAAATAGACTTAACAAGTCATACATTTCTCCATAACTTTTCATTAAAATTCACTTCCATTAGAGTGAAAAGCAGCAACAAAATTTACATATTGTTCAGGATAAAGCGAGTCTCTGGATCAAAAGGGTGCCCGAAAGGTTCATTTTAATTACTGCCTGGAAGCATATAGATTTCCATTTGGAAAATAGCAAGCAAGAATAGTTAATGAAACTAACATGTTCAAAATATGAATGCTACTTTGTATCATTAAATATTTTCAATGTAAGTAAGCGGGTCTGTATGAAGTGTTTCCAAAGTAGTTTTACAGATTTCCTGTGAAATTATGGACTTAAAGAGTCATAGAGGTTTACAGCATGGAAACAGGCCCTTCGGCCCAACTTGTCCATGCCGCCCAGTTTTTACCATTAATCTAGTCCAAATTGCCCGCATTTGGCCCATATCCCTCTATACCCATCTTACCCATGTAACTGTCTAAACGCTTTTTAAAAGACAAAATTGTACCCACCTCTACTCCTACCTCTGGCAGCTTGTTCCAGACACTCACCACCCTCTGTGTGAAAAAATTGCCCCTCTGGGCCCTTTTATATCTCTCCCCTCTCACCTTAAACCTATGCCCTCTAGTTTTAGGCTCCCCGACCTTTGGGAAAAGATATTGACTATCTAGCTGATCTGTGCCCCTCATTATTTTATAGACCTCTACAAGATCACCCCTCAGCTTCCTACGCTCCAGGGAAAAAAGTCCCGGTCTATCCAGCCTTTCCTTATAACTCAAACCATCGAGTCCCGGTAGCATCCTAGTAAATCTTTTCTGCACTCTTTCTAGTTTAATAATATCCTTAATGTATAATAATAATAACATTCTTGATGGTGTGACTAGCAGACCTCACCAGGTTGAGGGTTGACCTGCTGGAGGTCTTTAAACACAATGGAAACGTAGGTGGAGAGAAAGTGGCCGGGGTCGTCCAGCCCTTCTCGCCGATGGAATTCTCTGGAAGATCCCGCCAATGTCTTGGGTCAGTTGTGTTGTTTGTCAGCTGTGCCGTTGGGAAATTCGCTGAGGGGAGTGGGGGGGGCGGGGGGTTTCGGGAGGGGGGGGCGGGGGTGGTGGGTTTCGGGAGGGGGGGGGGAGGTTCAGGGGGAGAGGAGTGTCACCTTTGCCTTTCTTTATACTTTAACTCTCATGTTCAGATTTAAATTTTGTTCCTTTCCCCGGACCTCGCCGCCTGCTCCTGAGGTGGACACCGATTAGAATCACAGAATCATTGAATCCCTACAGTGGAGAAGGAGCCCATTCGGCCCATCGAGTCTGCACCGACCACAATCCCACCCAAGCCGTACCCCAGCAAATCCCGTACTTACCCTACTTGTCCTCCTGACACAAGGGGGCAATTAAGCACAGCCGATCCACCTAGCCTGCACATCTTTTGGAGTGTGGGAGGAAACCAGAGCACCCGGAGGAAACCCACGGAAACACAGGGAGAACGTCCAAACTCCACACTGACTTTGACTCGAGGCCGGAATTGAACCTGGGTCCCTGGCGCTGTGAGGCAGTCGTGCTAACCACTGTGCCACCGTGCCGCCCTCACGGAATTCCTTCAAGCCACAGCTAAACTTGTTTCTTTCTGGGGCATAAGAACATAAGAACATAAGAAATAGGAGCAGGAGTAGCCCCTCGAGCCTGCCCCGCCATTCAATAAGATCATGGCTGATCTGAAGTGGATCAGTTCCACTTACCCGCCTGCTCCCCATAACCCTTAAATCCTCTACCGATCAGGAATCCATCTATCCGTGACTTAAACATATTCAGCGAGGTAGCCTCCACCACTTCAGTGGGCAGAGAATTCCAGAGATTCACCACCCGCTGAGAGAAGAAGTTCCTCCTCAACTCTGTCCTAAACTGACCCCCCTTTATTTTGCGGCTGTGCCCTCTAGTTCTGGTTTCCTTTCTAAGTGGAAAGAATCTCTCCACTTCTACCCTATCCAGCCCCTTCATTATCTTATAGGTCTCTATAAGATCACCCCTCAGCCTTCTAAACTCCAACGAGTACAGACCCAATCTGTTTAATCTCTCCTCATAATCTACACCCCTCATCTCTGGTATCAACCTGGTGAACCTTCTCTGCACTCCCTCCAAGGCCAATATATCCTTTCGCAAATAAGGGGACCAATACTGCACACAGTATTCCAGCTGCGGCCTCACCAATGCCCTGTACAGATGCAGCAAGACATCTCTGCTTTTATATTCCATCCCCCTCGCGATAAATGCCAACATCCCATTTGCCTTCTTGATCACCTGCTGCACCTGCAGACTGAGTTTTTGCGACTCCTGCACAAGGACTCCCAGGTCCCTTTGCACAGTAGCATGTTGTAATTTTTTTCCATTTAAATAATAATCCAATTTGCTATTATTTCTTCCAAAGTGAATAACCTCACATTTGCCAACGTTATATTCCATCTGCCAGATCCTCGCCCACTCGCTCAGCCTATTCAAATCTCTCTGCAGACCTTCCGCTTCCTCCACGCAATTCACTTTCTCACTTATCTTCGTGTCGTCAGCAAACTTTGTTTCCCTACACTCAGTCCCCTCCTCCAGATCATCTATGTAAATAGTAAACAGTTGAGGCCCCAGTACCGATCTCTGCGGCAGAGATTGTCTTGTCGAAGAGGTAGGTACCTGGTAACATTAACCAGGGCAGAATCAATGGCTGGAGATCGGAATCTCCTAGAATTTGCCCTCCAAATTATCCTGAGCTTTCAGATAAATCTGCTTTTGTGGAATCACAGTATCCTTATGGTGCAGAAGGAGGCCATTCAGCCCATCAGGTCTGCACTGAATGTCCAATAGAGCATCTTACCCAGATCCTATCCCTGTAACCCCATGTATTTACCTCAATAATCCCCCTTACCTACACATCTTGGAACACCAAGGGGCAATTTAGCATGGCCAATCAACCCACCCTGCAGAGTGTGGGAGGAAACTGGAGCAGCCGGAGGAAACCCACGCAGACATAGGGAGAACGTGCAAACTCCACACAGTCGCCAAAGGCCAGAATCGAACCCGGGTCCCTGGCGCTGTGAGGCAGTAGTGCTAACCACTGTGCCACCGTACTGCCTGTTCCTTGCCTCTCCCAGGAGTGCACATGGTTTTAGGTGTGTCGGGCCCTTATACATTGTGACACTCAAGGGACTACATTGTGTGAGACATGACAGATGAATCGACTGCTATTTTCCTCAGTCACTGTTCCACGTTTGGGTTTGCCTCTCATTCGGCTGATTCTTTCACGGTTACCGTTTAGTAATTGCCACTTCCATCACAACAGGGCTGGCACCATCCAGAGGGATTGGTACGGGTGCGTTATTTCTGGATGGGGGGGGTGCTGCCATCAGATTTGGAGGAAAGACATCAGTCAAAGAGGAAAGGAAACATCATCACTTCATGCAGCATCCATTTGCTGGAGGATGGCTCTCTGGAAAAGCTTGCAAATTTGTAATTCCACACACCCATTTTCCTGTGGAATCCAATCTATAACTCGCAGATTACCAGTGTTCCGAAAATAGGGGCATAATTTATATCCCGGATTTTGCAGATGGACTCTTTCAAAATTCATGAGGAGTCATGAGGTGGACCATTAGGGAGTAATGAATAACTGGCACTTATTACACAGAAGGTATTGCATCCAGAGATTTCAATGACATTTCAAATTGCATCTGTTTACAGCAGTCACCTGAATCTAAATGAGATTAACTTGAAATCACTCGAGGTTACACACACACACACTCACACACACATACACATGCACACAGACACACTCACATGCACACAGATACACTCACGCGCACACACACACGCACACACACACACGCATACACACACACGCACACACAGAGACACGCACACACTCACGCACACTCACACACGCACATACACAGGCACGCGCACACACACGCACACGCAGAGACATGCACACACTCACGCACACACGCACACACACACACGCACACGCAGAGACACGCACACACTCACGCACACTCACACACGCACATACACAGACACGCACACACACACGCACAGACAAGCACACACTCACGCACACACACACACACACGCACGCACACACGCACGCACACACACACACGCACACACACACGCACACACTCACGCACACACAGAGACACGCACACACTCACGCACACTCACACACGCACATACACAGACACGCACACACACACGCACACGCACAGACATGCACACACTCACGCACACACACGCACAGACATGCACACACTCACGCACACACACGCACAGACATGCACACACTCACGCACACACACATACGCACACGCACAGACATGCGCAGACACTCACATAAACACACACACGCACACTCACAGACACACACGCACACACACACACACGCACACAGACACGCACACATGCACACACAGACACACACACGTGCACACACACGCACACAGACACACACACACGCATGCACACACACACATGCACACACGTACACACACGCACACATGCACACACACACACACAGACGCACACACACACACACAGACACGCACCCACGCATACACGCACACACACAAGCACACACACGCACAGACACACACACACGCACACACACACGCACACACACAGACACGCACACACGCCCACACACAGAAACACACACACGTGCACACACACACACGCATGCACACACACACACATGCGCATGCACACACACACACACACACGCATGCACACACACACATGCACACACGTACACACACGCACACATGCACACACACACACACAGACGCACACACACACACACAGACACGCACCCACGCATACACGCACACACACAAGCACACACACGCACAGACACACACACACGCACACACACACGCACACACACAGACACGCACACACGCCCACACACAGAAACACACACACGTGCACACACACACACGCATGCACACACACACACATGTGCATGCACACACACACACACACACACGCACGCACACACACATGGACACATACACACACACTCACTATAGGCGGGATTTTCCCGCCACGCTTGCCCCAAGACCAGAAAGTCCCACCAAGGTCAACAGCGCGTTGCATGGTCCTGTCCTGTCTGGCCCAATTCCAGTGGTGGATGGGACAGGAAAATTCCACCTGAAGTGTTTAAGTAAAATTGGCTTCCGATGTTTTTAAACGAGCACTTTCATGGTTGAATTCTGCAATTGAATTCCTTTTTCTCTGGAAATCAGTATATTATATTCCACAAATAGGTTGATTGGCTAAACTGCCTCTCATGCGCCCTATTTTCCCATTTCGATTCTAAGTGCTGGGCAGACTTGAAACTGGGAGTGTTTCAGATCCGACTTTTAAATCCGTTCTCAGGTGCCCCCATACACACTCTGCCGGAAAAAATATCAGCGATTCCGAATTGCGCTGCACAAGGCTGTGGGCGGGGCTTAACGCGCCCGAAACCCTGCAGCTCCGATCGGAGCCTCCAACTGCGCATGCGCAGAAAAAAAATGATAGAATGCGGCACCCCTGCCACATCGCTCCCGGGCTGGATAATACCGCCCCCTGGCCCCCACAGACATCGCCCCACCCCCACAACATTACTGACCCCCTTATCCACCCACCACCCTGCCACCCAGACCGATTATGGGCCCCTCTCCCCTTTCCCCCACCGATCTCAGGCAGAGTGGCAGCGGACCCCCTTTCCCCTCCGCTGATCTCAGACAGCGTGGCAGTGGACCCCCCCTCCCCCCCCGACTGATCTCAAGCAGAGAGCCATCAGACACTCGACACCTACCTCCTCACTGACTGGAGCGCCCAAATCAGACCTTTGTGGAGCATGTCTGTTTTGGGCCGATTCTGGATGGGCGAACATAGAAACATAGAAACCCTACACTGCAGAAGGAGGCCATTCGGCCCATCGAGTCTGCACCGACCACAATCCCACCCAGGCCCTACCCCCACATATTTTACCCGCTAATCCCTCTAACCCACGCATCCCAGGACTCTAAGGGACAATTTTTAACCTGGCCAATCAACCTAACCCGCACATCTTTGGACTGTGGGAGGAAACCGGAGCACCCGGAGGAAACCCACGCAGACACGAGGAGAATGTGCAAACTCCACACAGACAGTGACCCGAGCCGGGAATCGAACCCGGGACCCTGGAGCTGTGAAGCAGCAGTGCTAACCACTGTGCTACCGTGCCGCCACTACCCTGGAGTTTCTGACTTGGATTATAACACACGGATGGGCCGAGAGCAGGAATTTTGTGACACCCAAGGCTGGAATTGAACCCAGGTCCCTGGAGCTGTGAGACAGCAGTACGAGCGCATCAAGAATTTGATTCATGCTCACTCACGTAGGTGATCCTGTCTCATCTACTGCAGGGGTCACTGTCCTTTCGAAGCAGGAATAAGAACGTGGTGGTAAAGGGGGAAATGCCGGTAAGGCTGGGTGTGCAGCCCATTAAGTCAATTTAAATGTATGCAAATGCCCGGGCTGGTCCCGATCGTGGCCATTTTCAGGCCTTGGTAAAGGGGGAACCGGCATGGAAGTGGGCATGGATCGCGCTACTCGCCTCATGCCCGACTTTACCAAGTTTTCGCGCCCGAAAACGGACACAACGCGATGGTAAAATTGGGCCCTTAGAGTCAGGGGTTTTTAGGAGGGTAAAGTTTTGGGGTTGCGGGAATAGGGCCTGGGTGGGATTGTTGTCAGTGCAGACTCAATGGGCCAAATGGCCTCCTTCTGCACTGTAAATTCTATGATTCTATGATTCACCCGGAGGAAACCCATGAGGAGACAAGGGGAGAATGGACAGACACCCAAGGCTGGAATTGAACCCAGGTCCCTGGAGCTGTGAGACAGCAGTACGAGCGCATCAAGAATTTGATTCATGCTCACTCACGTAGGTGATCCTGTCTCATCTACTGCAGGGGTCACTGTCCTTTCGAAGCAGGAATAAGACCAGAGCTATTCATGGGAAATCTTTCGAGATCCAATCGAATGATCAATCTGCCAGTCGTGTGGAATATGCAAATGAGCTGGAGACATTGGCATTCTGCAGACGGGCGGAAACTGTCCGGGGTTCGAGGATACTGAGGAGGATATAGAAATGGACAAGCCCAAAGAGAGGACACAACTGTTCGAACAAGTGAGCAATTCAGGAGAACTGTCTAATAAATATTACGAAAAGAACGTGAAGTTGGCCACTCTCTCCATTGGGACAGAATGGACTCCATGGTCCATGTAAAGGCCCAGGACAATTTGGAGCTGATCTCCCTCCAAGCTCTGAGCCATAGTGCACAAGCGCACTGGGCACGGTGCTGGGTACACTCCAAAATTCCTGCTCTCGGCCCATCCGTGTGTTATAATCCAAGTCAGAAACTCCAGGGTAGTTTATGACGTCCGCGTAAACCATAGGTTTTGCACTTTGAATTTGGCATTCAGGTGAGCATAAGATACTTCACTGCAGGTATGATTCAAATGACCCAATAGGGAGCTTTTATCAAACACAGTTATTTTTGGATACAGTTAACACATAGAAAGAAAATTAGCAATAACTTTTACCAATTACAAATGAGAGAAGAAAAACAACCATGATATTGTATAAACCGTAACTAAATGCACTGTTCCAACCAAACAAGGCCCATCAACAAGCACCCATTTTGGATTAGCACAGGAATGCTCACATTTTGCTGTTGGATTCTGCAGCTTTGTTGACACACACCCAGACAAGCTTGAAGTTAGAACAGCTTCCCAAAATACCAGGAAGAGAGAAAGACGGAACACTGCATCCAGCCTGAAGTCCAAACACTTTCTAACTAAACAGCAACCAGCAGAATTCCCAACACCAGGGAGACGGGCACACAAATATTGCTTTCATTCTGGAGTCCATCAACTTCTCCAAACACCAGCGAGAGAGAGAGAGAAAACCTGTTTGCAGCTTGAAAACCAGGACAGCTTCTAAACCTGAACTAAACTGAAAGTAAAACTTATTAAAAACTGTCCCACCTGACTTGTATATCAATCTTCCCACAACACTTCAAAAAGTCAGAAACTCCCAGAAAGTGCATTAGGCCCTGTGAATCATAGAATCCCTACAGTGCAGAAGGAGACCCATCGAGTCTGCATCGACAACAATCCCACCCAGGTCCTACTCCCATAACCCCACATATTTACCCTTCTAATCTTCTTCACCCTAAGAGGCAATTTAGCATGGCCAATCGACCTAATCCGCACATCTTTGGACTGAGGGAGGAAACCGAAGCACCCGGAGGAAACCCACGCAGACATGGGGAGAACGTGCAAACTCCACACAGACAGTCACCTGAGGCTGGAATTGAACACGGGTCCCTGGCGCTGCTAAACACTGTGCTACCGTGCCGCTCCTATGAAAGCACTATGATTCTATGAAGGGCCTGATGGCCTACTCTTGCGTCTATTTCTAAAAAAGGAGCAGCACAGTGGCACAGCGCCAGGGACATGGGTTCAATTCCAGCCTCGGGTGACTGTCTGTGTGGAGTCTGCAAGTTCTCCCCATGTCTGCGTGGGTTTCCTCCGGGTGTTCCGATTTCCTCCCACAGACCAAAGATGTGCAGGTTCGGTTGATTGGCAATGCTATATTGGGGGACTAGCAGGGTAAATACGTGGGGTTACGGGGATAGAGCCCGGGTGGGATTCTTGTCGGTGCAGACTCAATGGGCTGAATGGCCGCCTTCTGCACTGTTGGGATCCTATGAGGCCCAGAGTAAAAATAAACAAAACCCCATTTAAACCATTTAAGCAGCAATAAAAGGCCATTGGATCAGACAGCCTGTGCCACAATGAATAAAACCGAGCTGTTTATTACTGCAGAGAACATGATTTAAAAAATACATTTCTTTATGGTATAGTAACATCACAAGTGGGTAACCTGGGGCCTCAAACTCTGCCACCTGGTCCTCAGTAGCTGAGCTAGTGTATGACCCAGCTCTCTGGCAATCTGGTACTTGCGAACCCGTCACCAATGATTCGCAAAGTGAAGACCGCAAAAATATAGGTGACGCCAGTGTGGGCTTCTATAAACCCCAGCCTGTGTCTTTTTCTGTCAACTTGTAGAAAAGCACAGCAATAGAAAAATCCCTCTCGAGCTCACTGAAGATAATGGTTACCAAAATCATTTTGATTCAACTTCTGCTTTACCAAACGATTGGTCTAGTTGGACCAAGGAGCGGCACAGACTTGGAGGGCCGAAGGACCTGTTTCCTGTGCTGTGCTGTTCTTTGTTCTTTGTACCAGAACATAATGAGGTAATTAAGTATTAAAATTCCCTCGCGTTAATTGGAGCGTTATAATGGGCACAACTCTCTTTCTGATCGAGTTGATAAATTTCCTACGCTGTGTAGCTTCGAGACTAGCTCGAATAGAAAAAAAGGAAATCTTTGTAAAAGAATTTTTAATAGCTTCGAGTCCTTTATTCTTGCTCACTGACACATGGGCCAGATCACCAGGTTAGTCAAAAATAAAGTGAGTGAAATGGATTCTTACTGCAAAGGAACGTCTGCATGATGTTACTGCGTTCCATAAGTAATTTGCTCTCTGAAGGGCCTTGAGACGCTGCACATTAATGAGGCTCCACACAATGTGAGCATTATTTGTTGCTCTATCTTCTAGTCATATTCCCGTCAGGCAAACAGGAAACGGAGGAAGGGGAAGTGGCTACATGGGAGCCTCGGGAATAGGATTAGGAAGAAAATTTACTTGAAAGTTACGACGTCTTTGGAATACTGATGGTAGCTTCTGCGGAAACCAATGTTAAAACACAAAAGAACACACCAGGCTAACCCTACTTTGTCGACGTGAATTACATTAAGAGGTGCTAACCTGGTTAGTAACTATGAGATCACAATCCTCTGTGGTGCACACATATGTCAGCATATGTTGGGAGGAACACATGTCCCAAAAGGTCACACCGTGTGAACATTGCACTTGTTGTTTCATAACACACTACCTCAGACACGAGGAAATAGGTCTCCTCAAGAAACTCCTATTCCGGCTCAGTGTGTTTGACTGTTAATGACTATAGCCCTTTGTAATTATTATACCCCTTAGTCATTTCAACCGTATGGGACGCAGGGTACAATCTTACCAGCCATTCACGGCACACTCCCACTGCAGTAAGGTCGGATACTTTGCCATCCAGCCAAATCTCCGTTCGCTGTGGCAAGATGGAAAAATCCCCCTGGTGTGAACGGTGATACGATTCCAACCGAGACCTTTCTTTTCAAAAGTCTTTTGACGTTCAATTCAAGTCCCAGAGGCAGGAATCGAACCCGGGTCCCTGGCGCTGTGAGGCAGCAGTGCCACCCACTGTGCCATCGTGCTGCCTTGGGTCCCTGGCGCTGTGAGGCAGCAGTGCTAACGCTGTGCCACTGTGCCACCCTGGGTCTCTGGCGCTGTGAGGCAGCAGTGCCAACCACTGTGCCATTCTGGGTCCCTGGCGCTGTGAGGCAGCAGGGCTATCACTGTGCCACTGTGCCACCCTGGGTCCCTGGCACTGTGAGGCAGCAGTCCCAACCACTGTGCCACTGTGCCACTGGGGGTCCCTGGCACTGTGAGGCAGCAGTGCTAACATTGTGCTGCTGTGCCGCCCTGGGTCCGAGGCGCTGTGAGGCAGCAGTCCCAACCACTGTGCCACCCAGGGTCCCTGGCACTGTGAGGCAGCAGTGCTAACCACTGTGCCACCATGCCACCCTGGGTCCCTGGCGCTGTGAGGCAGCAGTGCCAACCACTGTGCCACTGTGCCACCCTGGGTCCCTGGTGCTGTGAGGCAGCAGTGTCACCAACTCTGCCACCATGACACCCTGGGTCCCTGG
Source organism: Mustelus asterias (assembly GCF_964213995.1). Taxonomy (NCBI): domain Eukaryota; kingdom Metazoa; phylum Chordata; class Chondrichthyes; order Carcharhiniformes; family Triakidae; genus Mustelus; species Mustelus asterias. The sequence goes on along the minus strand of NC_135818.1, from coordinate 14,540,178 downwards.
CGCTGTGAGGCAGCAGTGCTAACACTGTGCTGCCGTGCTGCCCGGGGTCCCTGGCGCTGTAAGGCAGCAGTGCTAACCACTGTGCTGCCGTGCCGCCCGGGGTCCCTGGCGCTGTGAGGCAGCAGTGCTAACACTGTGCCATCCTGATGCCCTTATGCTGCTAATGCATCAGGTGAACAGTGAAGTAAAGGAAGCCTTTGCCACTCAAAAGCAATGCAGTGATCAGCAGGAATCTACAAAATGAGGTGGGTCTAAGCACTGATCCCCTGGACGTAGGAGAGTTGTAACCATTGCAAATCCCAAAGGCCCAAGTGAGAGGGGATCTCATAGAAACTTATAAAATTCTAACAGGATTAGACAGGGTAGATTCAGAAAGAATGTTCCCGATGGTGGGGAATCCAGAACTAGGGGTCATAGTTTGAGGATAAGGTGTAAACCTTTATGGACTGAGGTGAGGAGAAATTTCTTCACCCAGAGGGAGGAAAATGTGTGGAATTCACGACCACAGAAAGTAATTGAGGCCAAAACATTGTGATTTCAAGGAGAAATTAGATATAGCTCTTGGGGCTAAAGGGATCAAGGGATATGGGGGGAAGGGGGAATCAGGATATCAATTTTAATGATCAGCCATGATCAAAATGAATGGCGGAGCATTTCGAAGGGCTGAATGGCCTCCTCCTGCCCCTATTTTCTATTTCTCCATGTTTCTCCGCCTGCCTTGCTGTTTCAGAATAATAATGGGTGATGTAAAATTTTTTGGCTCTGGTAAACATGAGTCACCTACAGGCCGACCCGCATAACTGATATTCCCTGTGTCAGTGGTGAGGAGACAGAGACGAGGTGGCGAAGGGCTGCAGTGATTGTAACTGCAGCAGCTTCTAATTGGGGCATTTCATTACAAGGTTGGAAACAGAGGCCTTGCAGCAACTCAATGGAAGCAAAGCCTCCTTCGACAGAGCTCTGCAGAGAAATGCACATACATTGTCCTGCGTCTATATGTTATTGCCAGGATAGGGGTTCTTGTAAGCTTGTTGGCAACTATTTACTCTCCCTGCTGTGTTGTTGTTACCGCCTCATAGAGTGGATTTGACAGTAGCGATTTTATTGTAGAATGTTACAGCACAAAAGGAGGCCATTTGGCCCATCATACCTATAATAACTCTTTGGAAAAGCTATTGTCTTTTGGTTACCAATCCTTCTACCACTGGTACCTTCTGCCCGTAGAAATAGTTTCTTAAAGTTTATTTATTAAAGTTTTTTTTACTTGTCACAAGTATTCTTACATTAACACTGCAATGAAGTTACTGTGAAAATCCCCCAGTCGCCACACTCCGGCATCTGTTTGGGTACACTAAGGGAGAATTTAGCATGGCCAATACAGCCAACCAGCATGATATTTGGGCTGTGGGAGGGAACCAGACCACCCGGAGGAAACCCACGCAGACACGGGGAGAATGTGCAAACTCCACATAGACAGTGACCCAAGCCGGGAATTGAACTGGGTCCCTGGTGCCGTGAGGCAGCAGTGCTAACCACTGTATCACCGTGCTGTCTTCTTATTTATGTTATCAAAACTATTCGTGCGGTTGAACACTTCCACTGAATCTTCTCCTAACCAGTTCTCTGTTGTAAGGGGACCGTTACTCAAGAACTTTCAAAACTGCTGTGATGACTTCAACGGGTCCCATGAGGTGGGCCCTTGGAGTATGAGCTCCTGATTAAGGCCATAATTGCCTGTCCAATCAGGAAGCCTTATCTGTATCTAAATATGGGGATATCAGGTCCACTGATACTCCGGGTTCTGTCTTTGTACCTGAAGCACTCTTAGGAGGATGATAAAGATTTGATTTGATTTGATTTGATTTATTATTGTCACCTGTATTAGTATACAGTGAAAAGTATTGTTTCTTACGTGCTATACAGACAAAACATACTGTTCATAGAGAAGGAAAGGAGAGAGTGCAGAATGCAGTGTTACAGTCATAGCTAGGGTGTAGAGCAAGATCAACTTAATGAGAGGTAGGTCCATTCAAAAGTCTGACAGCAGCAGGGAAGAAGGTGTTCTTGAGTTGGTTGGTATGTGACCTCAGACTTTTGTATCTTTTTCCCGACAGAAGAAGGCGGATGAGAGAATGTCCTTAAGTATGCTGACTGCTTTGCCGAGACAGCGGGAAGTGTAGACAGAGTCAATGGATGGGAGGCTGGTTTGCGTGGTGGATTGGGCTACATTCACAACCTTTTGTAGTTTCTTGCGGTCTTGGGCAGGGCAGGAGCCATGCCAAGCAGTGGTACAACCAGAAAGGATGCTTTCTATGGTGCATCTGTAAAAGTTGGTGAGAGTCGTAGCTTTGTAAAGTCGTAGAGTTTGTAAATAAAGGGAATCTGGTGCAGGGAGACCGGCCTCTGAGGAGTTATGTATTGCCTATTTGTCCTACACAACAAGCATTTTCATATCAGCAACATAGCAACGAAAAAACGAAACACTATAACCACAGACCATATCTCCCAAAATTTTCCAGCTTCTTCCCAAAAGTGGCTATGGGTCCTTTTAAATATCAATTTCAAAATGGCTGCCTCCTGGCTATAATTAGCAGCAGCATTACAAATTGAGAATGAACTGGTATAAAGATCCCGGCTATTTTGATTCACGTACTTATTCGGCACGCTTTTCAGGAGAGAGTCCAATGCCCAACAGTTGAAAATTCACCTCTTTTGAGTTGTGAATTCAAACCATCCGGGGGCTGGTAGGATCGTCTGAAAGATTCAATTCTCAAGCCACTCCCCAAGTGTATCATCATGAAGTACCAGTATTTACCTTTCCTTAAGATCCCCCCCCCCCCCCCCCCCCCCCCCTGCTATAACATACCTTAACTTATTGGGTAAAGTTAATTATTTTGCCTTTTAATCAAAGAAAATAAATACAACTGTAACAAGGTTCACAAATTGAGATGATAGGATTACTTCCTATTAATGATGTCCTGATGGTTAATGTACAGGATAGGACGATTTCAGAATGTCACCAGGATACAAATTGGACCAAAGCAGGTCTTATCAAATAAACCTGAGTGCCTCACTCTCTTCAGGTCTGTCCTATGAGGAGAGACAAACTCGGTTAGGATTATATTAATTGGAGTTCAAAAGAGTGAGAGGGGATCTCAGAGAAACTTATGAAATTCCAACAGAATTGGACAGAGTGGATTCAGAAAGGATATTCCTGATGGTGGGAGAGTCCAGAACTCGGGTTCATAGTTTGAGGATAAGGGGTTGATGCGCATCAATTGGACACGAGGCACAAAGCTTCGGTAAAAGAAGGCTTTTATTAACTAACAATGGAACTAACAGAACTTTAACACACTATCCCAGACTGAAGAGGTCCCGCCCGAGCAGGGGGTCTTATACCTCTCCCAGGAGGTGGAGCCCGACTGGGATGTACCACAATAGTAACAACCACAGGTGTATCAATCCCACCCTAGCCCAACAACAACATTAGAACAATCCCACAGTGGGAACCAACGATGGTTCACCACAGGGGTAAACTTTTTAGAACTGAGGTGAGGAGAAATTTCTTCACTCAGAGAGTGGTGAATGTGTGGAATTCAGAAAGTAGCTGAGGCCAAAACGTTGTGAGATTTCAAGAAGAAATTAGATATAGCTCTTGGGGCTGAAGGGATCATGGGATATGGGGAGAAAAGGGGATCAGGATATTGAATTTGACAATCAACCATGATCACAACGAATGGCGGAGCAGGCTCGTAGGGCTGAATGGCCTACTCCTGCTTCTAGCTTCTATATTTCTATGTTTCAGTTGCTGACAACAACACAAAATGACATAAAGGGCGGGATTTTATAGCCTTGCTCATCCCAAAACCATAAAAATCCTGCCTGAGGTCAATGGGCATTTCCATTGTCCGTCCTCACCCGCTCCGATTCCGTGGTGGGCAGGGCGGTAGAATTCCGGCCAAAGCGTTTCCATGACATTATAATAACCCACAAAACGTTCCAATTCTCTTCATTATTTAACCAACCATCACCTTAAACATACCAGTTATGTCGACATTTAGGAACGAGCTCTTGCTAACTACACTTCCGTGCTTTCCTCCAGGAATAGTTCCCATTTCAGCGGAGATGGCATCAGTCAGTGCTGTCAGTCTTGGTGAGTGCAGTCACTACAATTTCTGTGTAATGTTCTAATTAAGTATCTCAAGTGGAAGGACAAAGCCCACAGTGCAAGGTACAATCCAGTTTGCAGGGAAGTGCAGCGTTTAGATGCCACGGCAATTGAGTTTAAAAGGCCCTGTGAGAGGAAGAACTGTCGATGGCAAGGGCTATGACAAAAATTAAACATTTATCCACAGCGTCTTGTATTAATTACGCTCTCCTTGCTTGCCATGGGACCGACAGAACGGCAAACAGGTTAAATTTAAAAACATAGAAACATAAAGGCAAGAAGCAGGAGGAGGCCATTCGGCCCTTTGAGCCTGCTCAGCCATTCATTTTGATCATGGCTGATCATCGAATACAATATCCTGATTCCCCTCCCTTCCTTCCATATCCCTTAATCTCTTTAGCCCCGACGGCTATATCTAATTTCTTCTTGAAAGCACAGGATGTTTTGGCCTCAGCTACTTTCTGTGGTAGTGAATTCCACACATTCACCACTCTCTCAGTGAACAAAGTTCTCCTCACCTCAGTCCTTAAAAGTTTACCCCTTTTCCTCAAACTATGGCCCCTAATTTTGGCCTCAACTACTGCACTTGATAAAGTCTAGGTGATACACAGTAACAGAGACATGGCTGAAATTCTCCCGTCTCGCCCACTGCAGACCCACAGTAATATGGCTGACTCTTAATTGCCCTCAGAGATGGACAATAAATGCTGGCCCAACCAGCAACGCCCATGTCCCACGAATGAATATAAAAAAAACATTCTGAGGCTGGAAGATGGACACTGAATCTGGAAGATCCACCTGCACATGTTCCCACATCCACTGTGGCATTCCAAGCTAGCTGAACTCTGGAGACAACCCAGACATTGTTCAGGTGATGCCCGACTTCTGCACACCACATGGTTCCAGACATGTTCTGGACCGGGGTGTTTTCGTGCTGGTGGGGAATTGGGAGTGGGTGAAAGTTTCTGATCAGGTCTTCATCTGAATCCATTCATGAAATGCAAATCAGATTCATGCCAGCTGGCAGTGGGTTTCCCGATTGGCCATGGTGGGAACCAGTGAACGATCCAGTGGGAAATCCACGCTGGCATAAAACCAATTTTTGGACTCCTGTTGAACTCTCCACTCCCTGCCCGCTGTTAAACCCGTCAGCAGGACCTTGCACCAGAGTTGAATTCCACCCAATGCGCCTGAAAATTGATGTGAAGATAACATCAATATTTTCTTCTTTCTTTCCCACACCCAGTGGTGCGCCAGGCAGATTTTCATCTGTTCCCACAGCGAGTTTGTTCCTGGAACAGGTCGCCAATCTGTCACTCGGGGCTTATAGCTTGAAGGGCGCCACTCCACATCAAGCATAGCTGACCAAGAATCCCTCCTACTTTTACCACTGGTCATTGGTGTTAGAAATGGGTTAACAGACCTTCCAATTAAGTCCTGATTTGATGTCAATTACTCAACAGAAGTCATTGATATATAAACGTGGCACTATTTGTTGGTGGGGAATTGTGTGTGGAGTTGGAACAAAGAAATAAAGGTATTTTATGAAGAAGCAGAACTCATGTCTCCTTTATTCTACAGCAACTGAGAGGCTCAAACAATTGGTTGTTTGAAAGGATTTTGACACTCGACCTGTTTGACCGTGTTACGAACACACCTTCCTTGGTCAGCAAGTAGAGCGGCACGGTGGCACGGTGGTTAGCACTGCTGCCTCACAGCGCCAGGGACCTGGGTTCAATTCCAGCCTTGACTGACTCTCTGTGTGGAGTTTGCACATTCGCCTGCGTGGGTTTCCTCCGGGTGCTCCAGTTTCCTCCCACAATCCATAGATGTACAGTTTAGGTCGATTGGACATGCTAAATTAACCCTTATTATCCCAAGATGTGTAGGTTAGGGAGATAGGCAAGGTAAATGCGTGGGGTTATGGGGATGCACTGTAAGGATTCTATGATTCTATGAGTCCTGGGTGGGCCTCGAACCCAGTGCTTCAGGCTCAGAGGCAGGGACAATATCCACTGCACCACAAGACCTCTACTTCAATATTTTAAAGCTTGTTACAACAATACTATTGGCATTGTCCTGGAGCATCCTTGGCCTTTGTCCATATAGATGCTGGGATTTTGCTTAACAGTAACAACTCTTATTTCCAAATGTAATAAAATGTTCCAAGATGCCTCAAAGGAGCATTATAAAACTAAGTATACCCAGCTAGCTCAGGCGGTAGAGAATGAGATTCTTAATCTCAGGGTCATGCGTTCGAGCCCCACATTGGGCACTGTTGTTGGGTGGCACGGTGGCATAGTGGTCAGCACTGCTGTCTCACAGTGCCAAGGACCTGGGTTCAATTCCTGGCTTGAGTCACTGTCTGTGTGGAGTTTGCATATTCTCCCTGTGTCTGCATGGGTTTCCTCCGGGTGCTCCAGTTTCCTCCCACAGTCCAAAGGTATGTGGGTTCGGTGGATTGGCCATGCTAAATTGCCCCTTAGTGTCGGGGGACTGGCTAGGGTAATGCATGGGGTTGTGGGGATAGGGCCTGGGTGGGATTGTGATTGCTGTAGACTTGATGGGACGAATGGCCTGCTTCTGCACTGTAGGATTCTATGACAAAGGTCAGAGGAGCAAAAGTTTGGCCTCAGAGTTAGCTATGAAAGGGGCGTCTCGAAGTAAAAAAGCAAGACAATGAGACTGGAAATTGTAGGGAGAATGTTCCAGAGCTTGTGGCCGAAGCAACTGAAAACCTGGCCACCAAAGAAGGCGCTGTTCAAACTGGGGATTAGATATAGAGGGGTGCAGATAACTCAACGGGTTGTCAAACTAGAGGAGATTACCGAGATAGGGAGGGGCAAGGTCAAAGAGGGATTTGTAAACAAGGATGGCAATTTTAACATCAAGATGGGTGGCACGGTGGCATGCTGGTTAGCATTGCTGCCTCACACTGCCCGGATTCAATTCCAGCCTTGGGTCACTGTCAGTGTGGAGTCTGCACATTCTCCCCGTGTCTGCGTGCGTTTCCTCCGGGTGCTCCGGTTTCCTCCCACAGTCCAAAGATGTGCTGGTTAGGTGGATTGGCCATGCTAAATTGACCCTTAGAATCAGGGGGATCAGCAGTGTAAATACATGGGGTTATGGGGATAGGACCTGGGTGGGATTGTGGTCAGTGCTGACTCGATGGGCCGAATGGCCTCCTTCTGTACTGTAGGGATTCTATGAAGATATTTATTGACCTGTGCAAGTCAGTGACCACAGGGGTGATAGGAGTAAAAAGTTTATTTAAAGTTTTAAAGTTTATCTATTCGTCACAAGTAGGCTTGCATTAGAACTGCAATGAAGTTACTTTGAAAATCCTCCAATAGGGGGAGTAAGAGGCTTGCTGCGAGTTAAGACATGGACAGCAGTGATTAGGATGGCCTCAAGTCTATGGCGGGTCTAATGTGTCACAACCACCAGGAGTGTGTTATAGTCGAGCCTGAAGGTAACAAAGGAAAGAATGAGGGTTTGTGCAGCAAATGATGTGAGGCCAGGCAAAGTGACTATGAATCGTAGATCATCGAATCCCCACAGTCCAAAAGGAGGCCATTCGGCCCATTGAGTCTGCACCAACAACAATCCCACCCAGATCCCATCCCAGTATTTACTGCTAATCCCCCTGACGCTAAGGGGCAATTTAGCATGGCCAATCAACCTAACCCACACATCTTTGGACTGGGGGGGGAAATCGGAGCACCCGGAGGAAACCCACGCAGACACGGGGAGAATGTGCAAACTCCACACAGATAGTGACCCGAGGCTGGAATTGAACCCGGGTCCCTGGCGCGATGAGGCAGCAGTGCTAACCACCGTGCCACCGTGCCACCGGTGATGGAGGTGAAAGTAGGCAATCTGAGTGACAAGGTGAATGAGTTCGGAAGCTTATCTCAGGATCAAATGTGTCACCAAAAGATTTGCAGACTGATTATCAAAGAAACATAGAAGACAGGAGCAGGAGGAGGCCATCTGGCCCTTCGAGCCTGCTCCGCCATTCATCACGATCACGATAGCCTGAATTAGCTTAATCTCAGGTGCTTGCCTGGACCGGGGCATGAAGATCGTGGCTTCAGACTTTACCGATGTTTAACGAGGAAATTTGGGCAGCACGGTGGCACAGTGGTTAGCACTGCTGCCTCACAGCGCCAGGGACCCGGCTTCGATTCCTGGCTTGGGTCACCGACTGTGTGGAGTCTGCACATTCTCCCCGTGTCTGCGTGGGTTTCCTCCGGGTGCTCTGGTTTCTTCCCACAATCCAAAAGACAGGCTGGTTTGGTGCATTGGCCATGCTAAATTCTCCCTCACTGTACCCGAACAGGCGCCGGAGTGTGGCGACTGGGGGATTTTCACAGTAACTTCATTGCAGCGTTAATGTAAACCTTCTTGTGACATTAATAAATAAACTTTACTTTAAATTTCTGCTGAACCAGTATTGAATATCAGATATGCAGTCAGATCATTCAGCCACAGTGGAGGAGATGAGAGTGGCGGTGGTGGAGGGGTGGGGTGTGAGGGGGGGCAGGGGGAGGTAGAGCTGGGTATCATCAGTATCCACTGTGCCATTGGATGATGTTGGCGAGGGGCAGATGTGAAGTAAGAGGGGGACAATGATCAGCCCTTGGGGACACAGGGAAGAGCAGGAAGAGAAGGCATCGCGAGTGATCCTCTGGCTACAAGTAGATAGATAAGAAAGAAACCAGGTGAAAACAGCTGGATGGCAACGACTCAGCTTAACGTCTGTAGTAGGGAAAATGCTGGAATCCATTATTAAAGAGGAGATAGCAGGGCATCTGGATAGAAATGGTTCGATCAATCAGACGCAGCATGGATTCATGAGGGGAAAGTCGTGCTTGACGAACATGTTGGATTTTTATGAAGATGTGACTAGGGCGGTTGATGGAGGAGAACCGGTGGATGCGGTGTTTTTGGATTTCCAAAAGGCGTTTGATAAGGTGCCCCATAAAAGGCTGCTGAAGAAGATTAGGGCACACGGAGTTGGGGGTAGTGTGTTAAAGTGGATTGGGGACTGGCTATCCGACAGGAAGCAAAGAGTCGGAATAAATGGGTGTTTTTCCGGTTGGAGGAAGGTAACTAGTGGCGTGCCGCAGGGATCGGTACTCGGGCCGCAACTATTTACCATTTATATAGATGATCTGGAGGAGGGGACGGAGTGTAGGGTAACGAAGTTTGCAGACGACACAAAGATAAGTGGAAAAGTGAATCGTGTGGAGGACGGAGAAGATCTGCAGAGAGATTTGGACAGGCTGAGTGAGTGGGCGAGGATATGGCAAATGGAGTATAACGTTGATAAATGCGAGGTTATATACTTTGGAGGAAATAATAACAAATGGGATTACTATCTCAATGGAAACAAATTAAAACATGCTACCGTGCAAAGGGACCTGGGGGTCCTTGTGCATGAGACGCAAAAGCCCAGTCTGCAGGTACAACAGGTGATCAAGAAGGCAAATGGGATGTTGGCCTATATTGCGAGGGGGATAGAATATAAAAGCAGGGATGTCTTGATGCACCTGTACAGGGCATTGGTGAGGCCGCAGCTGGAATACTGTGTGCAGTATTGGTCCCCTTATATGAGGAAGGATATATTGGCATTGGAGGGAGTGCAGAGAAGGTTCACCAGGTTGATACCGGAGATGAGGGGTTTGGATTATGAGGAGAGGCTGAGGAGATTGGGTTTGTACTCGTTGGAGTTTAGAAGGATGAGGGGGGATCTTATGGAGACTTATAAGATAATGCGGGGGCTGGATAGGGTGGAGGCGGAGAGATTCTTTCCACTTAGTAAGGAAGTTAAAACTAGAGGACACAGCCTCAAAATAAAGGGGGGTCGGTTTAAGACAGAGTTGAGGAGGAACTTCTTCTCCCAGAGGGTGGTGAATCTCTGGAATTCTCTGCCCACTGAGGTGGTGGAGGCTACCTCGCTGAATATGTTTAAAGCGCGGATGGATGGATTCCTGATCGGTAAGGGAATTAAGGGTTATGGGGATCAGGCGGGTAAGTGGTACTGATCCACGTCAGATCAGCCATGATCTTATTGAATGGCGGGGCAGGCTCGAGGGGCTAGATGGCCTACTCCTGCTCCTATTTCTTATGTTCTTATGTTCTTATGACTCATAAAAGCCCTACAGTGCAGGAGGCCATTCGGCCCATCAAGTCTGCACCCACAACAATCCCACCCAGGCCCTATCCCCGTAACCCCACACATTTACCCCACTAATCCCTCTAACCCACACATCCCGGGACACTAAGGGTCAATTTAGCATGGCCAACCAACCTAACCCACATATCTTTGGACTGTGGGAGGAAACTGGAGCACCCGGAGGAAACCCACGCAGACACGGGGAGAATGTGCAAACTCTACACAGACAATAACCCAAGCTGGAAATCGAATCCAAGTCCCTGGAGCTGTGAGGCGGTAGTGCTAACCACTGTGCCACCATGCAGTATTAGTTCAGGACAACAGTATGAAAGAAGGCAAGAGATTACTCTGATCAGCGAATACCCTTTGGAAATCTGGGGGTCTTTGATGGATCCATACAATCATGAAATTCATTTGATTTCCTTTGTTCTGGGTGGACCTTCAAAAAGAAACTAGTTAAGGAGATTATGGGCGGCATGGTGTCACAGTGGTTAGCACTGCTGCCTCACAGTGCCAGGGACCCAGGTTCAATTCCAGCCTCGGGTCACTGTCTGTGTAGGGTTTGCACGTTCTCCTCATGTCTGCGTGGGTTTCTTCCGGGTGCTCCGGTTTCCTCCCACACTCGAAAGATGTGTGGGTTAGGTGGATTGGTCATACTAAATTGACCCTTAGTGTCTGAGGACTAGCAGGGTAAATACGTGGGGCTACGGGGATAGGGCCTGGGTGGGACTGTGGTCGGTGCAGACTCGATGGGCCGAGTGGTCTCCTTCTGCACTGTAGGGATTGTATGATTCTGAGAGCTTGGGCCAACTTGTCCTAAATCAACAATCCTGGGGAGCCAGGAATTTCCACAGAAAGCTAACGGTGAACTTTCACATAAAGATATGATCTGGGATCATGTTTCTGGGCCAGTTTTACATTGTGCTTTCGTGCAAGAAAAGCAATTGTCAGGTTTTGACATCATAACATAACCCATTCAGGCCCAGTATCATCTGGTGAATTTATATTCCTTTACATCTGCAGTTCATCCTTATCGCAATTCATTTATCTACTTCCGGCTCGCTTACAGTGTAGCCCACAGTCTAACAACATGTTGACTTCATCACCTTCAGGAGTTGAGCAGATGTTGTGTGACCACATCATACTGGAATATGGATTGAAAAACCTGAATTAACAATGTAACTGATTAATTTTGGCTGCAAATTGTGACAGCAGTTATGTCGGTTATGCTGTGGGAATTTATGAAAGATATGGTGGGATTGAGGTTGGATTGGCCACTGTTGAGTTTGCTAGCTCGATCTTTGTCAGACCGCAAGTAAGAAAGTGAAAGAATAGTTAAAGTTTGTTCACCCATGAAGCAAATACTTAAACAGAAATGCATTCTTAGGGCAGGATATATACAATAAAATGACAAAAAAGCCTATTCCTCCCTCACGGAGACACTCACAGGAAGGATTTTTAAAATCCAATTATGGGATGCGGGCGTCACTGGCTAGGCCAGCATTTATTGCCCATCCCTTGTTGCCCTGAGAAGGTGGCGGTGAGCTGCCCTCTTGAGCCACTGCAATCCCACGGTGGCACAGCGGTTAGCACTGCTGCCTCACAGCGCCAAGGACCCAGGTTCAATTCCTAGCTTGGGTCACTGTCTATGTAGAGTTTGCACATTCTCCCCGTGTCTGCGTGGGCTTCCTCCAGGTGCTCTGGTTTCCTCCCACAATCCGAAAGACGTGCTGGTTAAGTGCATTGGCCATGCTAAATTCTCCCTCCTTTGTACCCGATCAGGAGTGTGGTGACCCAGGGATTTTCACAGTAACTTCATTGCGGTGTTAATGTAAGCCTACTTGTGACTAATAAATAGACTTTACCCTGAGGTGTAGGTACACCCAGTAAGAAGTCTCACAACACCAGGTTAAAGTCCAACAGGTTTATTTGGTAGCAAATACCATAAGCTTTCGGAGCGCTCCCACAGTGCTGTAGCATTGGAATCCTGGATCCTGGGATTCCAGGATTTTGACCCAGTGACAGTGAAGCAATGGCTGACATACTTCCAAGTCAGGATGGTGAGTGGCTTGGAAGGGAATCTCCAGGTGATGGTGTTCTCAGGTATCCGCTGCTTTTGTCCTTCTGGGTGGTAGTGGTTGTGGTTTGGAAGGTACTGCTAAAGGAGCCTTGGTGAGTTCCAAGGTGGAAGCTCGTCGAGGGAACTTCCTCTGATTTCATTGTGGTCAGGGGAGCAGGTAGGCTTGAAGTATCTTTATGGTGCTCATCCACCATGTGGGGTTTGTGGGCATCTTGTAACAGTAAAAGGGCATTTTGAAACAGTTCCTATGGACACTGGCCATGAGGGATGGCATCATGCTTGACCACTCACAGAGTTGACCATGCAGGGAGCAACCAACCCCTGATGGCTACAAGTTTTGAATACATGTACAGAGGGGAATAAGAAAGGTGTGCCTTCCCCTTGTCTGCTGCTCGACATCTAGACATTGTCAACACATCAGTAATTAGATTTGCCCCCCAAGTATTCAATCAGCTTGATCAAGGATGAGGATATTGTGAGTATCGTTCGGGGAATGTGCAACCCTTTAGTGTCCATAGAACCATAGAAAATTACAGCTCAGAAACAGGCCTTTTGGCCCTTCTTGTCTGTGCCGAACCATTTTATGCCTAGTCCCACTGACCTGCACTTGGACCATATCCCTCCACACCCCTCTCATCCATGAACCCGTCCAAGTTTTTCTTAAATGTTAAAAGTGACCCCGCATTTACCACTTTATCCGGCAGCTCATTCCACACTCCCACCACTCTCTGCGTGAAGAAGCCCCCCCTAATATTCCCTTTAAACTTTTCTCCTTTCACCCTTAACCCATGCCCTCTGGTGTTTTTCTCCCCTAGCCTCAGCGGAAAAAGCCTGCTTGCATTCACTCTATCTATACCCATCAAAATCTTATACACCTCTATCAAATCTCCCCTCAATCTTCTACGCTCCAGGGAATAAAGTCCCAACCTATTCAATCTCTCTCTGTAACTCAGCTTCTCAAGTCCCGGCAACATCCTTGTGAACCTTCTCTGCACTCTTTCAATCTTATCTACATCCTTCCTGTAACTAGGTGACCAAAACTGTACACAATACTCCAAATTCGGCCTCACCAATGCCTTATATAACCTTACCATAACACTCCAACTTTTATACTCGATACTCCGATTTATAAAGGCCAATGTACCAAAGGCACTCTTTACGACCCTATCCACCTGTGACGTCACTTTTAGGGAACTCTGTACCTGTATTCCCAGATCCCTCTGTTCAACTGCACTCTTCAGAGTCCTACCATTTACCCTGTACGTTCTTCTTTGGTTTGTCCTTCCAAAGTGCAATATCTCACACTTGTCTGCGTTAAATTCCATTTGCCATTTTTCAGCCCATTTTTCTAGTTGGTCCAAATCCCTCTGCAAGCTTTGAAAACCTTCCTCACTGTCCACTACACCTCCAATCTTTGTATCATCAGCAAACTTGCTGATCCAATTTACCACATTATCATCCAGATCATTGATATAGATGACAAACAACAATGGACCCAACACCGATCCCTGCGGCACACCACTAGTCACAGGCCTCCACTCAGAGAAGCAATCCTCCACAACCACTCTCTGGCTTCTTCCATTGAGCCAGTGTCTTATCCAATTTACTACCTCCCCATGTATACCCAGCGACTGAACCTTCCTAACTAACCTCCCATGAGGGACCTTGTCAAAGGCCTTGCTGAAATCCAGGTAGACAACATCCACCGCCTTCCCTTCATCCACTTTCCTGGTAACCTCCTCGAAAAACTCTAATAGATTGGTCAAACATGACCTACCACGCACAAAGCCATGTTGACTCTCCCTAATAAGTCCCTGTCTATCCAAATATTTGTAGATCCTATCCCTTATCACACCTTCCAATAACTTGCCCACCACCGACGTCAAACTTACTGGCCGATAATTTCCCGGATTTCTTTTGGAACCTTTTTTAAACAACGGAACAACATGAGCCACCCTCCAATCATCCGGCACCTCCCCTGTGAATACTGACATTTTAAATATGTCTGCCAGGGCACCTGCAAGTTCAACACTAGCTTCCCTCAAGGTCCGTGGGAATACCCTGTCCGGTCCTGGGGATTTATCCACTCTGATTTGCCTCAAGACAAGTCCTGATTGAGTTAGAGACATAACGTCCTGGTGAAAGAGACCAATAATTGTTCTGGGGGTTAACGAGAGTGAAGGGCAAGGCCAGAGGCTGTGTAAAAGGTTCCGCTTTGTTGATATCATCCAAACGACTGAATATAAAATCCTTTGATCTCATAGTTTAAGCTAAGACAGGGTGCTGGATGAGAGAGATCAGTTGTCCTGAACTTTAAAGGGTAAAACACAAACTGGATTTGGAGGATTCAGTTCCTGTGGGATATTTATATAACGAGGTCTCCATTGAATTGAAAGAAGTCTGTTTATGAGTTTTGCTTTCCATTGATGTGTCCTGCTTGATGTTATTAGCACTGCTGCGTCACGGCTCCAGGGACCCAGATTCGATTCCAGCCTTGAGTGACTGTCTGCGTGGAGTTTGTACGTTCTCCCTGTGTCTGCGTGGGTTTCCCCCGGGTGCTCCGGTTTCTTCCTACACTATAAGGACGTGCCGGTTAGGTTAATGGGCCATGTTAAATTGCTCCTTAGTGTCAGGGGGAATAGCAGTATAAATATGTGGGGTTACAGGGATAGGTGGGATTGTTGTCAGTGCAGGTTCGATGGGCCGAGTGGCCTCCTTCTGCACTATAGGGATTCTATGAGGAGAAAACATCCTCTCTGCGTCTATTAGGTGGATATTAGGTGGTTAAAGGTGTAGCATAAAGGGTTATCAGAATGGATGTACTAATCTATTATGCAGATGATGATTTGTCACTGACATTAACCAGTCATGGGCTCGACACTCTGTACAGCAGCTAGGCAGCTCTCAGGGGAGATGTGTCTTCTGGGTAACCCATCCTGTACAAATTGTAAACAGTGTAAGTAAACTGGTATGAAGTAAACACCCTGGTGTACCTACCATTGGTCATCACAAGAGTTCAGGCCCAGCATGTTCCTCAAACAAAAAGCATAATAGTTATCTTGGATTGGCCATTAGCCATTAGCCTTGCCAATGGGAGAGAACCTCGGAGCTGTTCACGATGAATGTAATGGAAGTAAAACAAAAACAATAAAAGACGCTGGGTGGGATTTCCAGCTGCGTTCGCCCCGAAACCGGAAAATCCGGCCTGAGCTCAATGGGCCTTTCCATGGTTCCATCCCTCACCCGCTCCGATCCCCGTGGTGGACAGGACAGTAAAGTTCACCCCACTGTCCCACTGTTTTGAAAGAATTAGTGAGAATGAGTCACTGAGCCTGATTTTAACATCGTAAGGATGCAGTGAGGAACAAAACAACTTTAACTGTAGACTGACCGTGTCTGGAAAATTAGCCTCTCTGCATCATGGTCAAACAGCATTAATATAACACATTAAGCTAAGTAACTTAGGCAATTAAACTTAAGTAAGAGGCAATCAAGTAACTCAAACTCATTAATATAAAAGCAAAATACTGCAGACGCTGGAATCTGAAACAAAAATCTCAGCAAGTCTGACAGCATCTGTGGGGACAGAATAGAGCCAACGTTTCACGTCTAGATGACCCTTTGTCAGAGCTAAGAACAAAGAGAATCATGTCGGGGGGAGAGTGGTGGCACGATGGTACTGTGGTTAGCACTGAAGCCTCACAGCACAAGGGACCCGGGTTCAATTCCAGCCTCGGATGACTGTGTGGAGTTTGCGCGTTTTCCTCGTGTCTGCGTGGGTTTCCTCCGGGTGCTCCGGTTTCCTCCCACACTCCAAAGATGTTGGGGTTAGGTTGATTGGCTATGCTAAATTGACCTTTAGTGTCAGGGGGATTAGCAGGGTAAATATGTGGGGTTATGGGGAAAGGGCCTGGGTGGGATTGTGGTCAGTGCAGACTTGATGGGCCGAAAGGCCTCCTACTGCACGGTAGGGATTCTATGAAAAACAGAAAATGCTGGAAAATCTGAGCAGGTCTGACAACATCTGTGGGGAGAGAGAATAGAGCCAACATTTCACATCTAGATGACCCTCTGTCAGAGCTAAGAGCAAAGAGAATCAGCAGAGAGTTATATCATGAGGGTGCGGGGAGGCGGGGCGGGGCGGGGGGGGTGGTGGGGGGGAGAGTGGTGCTGGCATAGGAACAGAATGAAATAAAATAAATGGAAATGGGGTGAAGGTGGAGGGGAGAGTTTATGCTCTGAAGTTGTTGAACTCAATGTTCAGTCACGAAGGCTTAAAGTGCCCAATCGGAAGATGAGCTGCTGTTCCTCCAGTTTGCGTTGGGGTTCGCTAGAACATTGCAAAAGGCCAAGGACGGACATGTGGGCAGGAGAGCAGGGTGGTGTATTGAAGTGGCAAGCGACAGGAAGGTCTGGGTCCTGTTTGCAGACGGACCAAAGGTGTTCAGCAAAGCGGTCACCCAGTCTGCGCTTGGTCTCTCTGATGTAGAGTAGACTACATTTGAAGCAGCGAATTCAATAGACCAGATTGAAGGAGGTGCACGTGAAGCACTGCTTCACCGGAAAGGGGTGTTTTGGGACCTGGGACAGTGAGCAGGGAGGAGGAAAAGGGGCAGGTGTTGCATCTTCTACAATTGCATGGGAAGGTGGTGTGGGCAGGGGGTGAGGTGTTGGGTGTGATGGAGGAGTGGACCAAGGTGTCCCGGAGAGAATGGTCCCTGCGGAATGCTGACTGAGCTGAGGGGAAGACGTGAATACAAAAAATGAGTGCATAAGAATATGTGTTGGGTAATTACTTCAAAAATTGAGCTCACAACTTCTGAAAGAAACCAAAGGTTAAAAAGGATTGTGCGGATAAAGGTTACATTTCTCCACATTTTTGGGTAGTATTGCATTATTCTGTAAAGAAGGCTGTGCTCATGCGTGTAAATGATTTAATTAAACCCGGGAAAGGTTACGAGAGACAGGTTGTCTTGGAGGTTTAAGATATGGAAGAGTAAATGTGCTCAATGTGCTCACTTGTAATGAGCCTTTCCTGGTGGAGCGTTTTATAAATAATTAGGCTAAGGTTTTGAAATTTAGGAGATACATCGGGCCTGTTTTTTCAGCGGTTTAATTACAATGGGTGTACAACTTGCAAAGGAAGTAAGTAAATTGTATCTGACTCGAAAGTGAGGCTACAGGAAGACATGCGAATTCTTGACAATTTGGAAAAGTTGAGGTCAAAAGAATGCTGACAACGGAACTGTAGATGAAAGGGGAAAAGTATATTTAAGGACAGATGTTGAGCTGATTTGGTGCTGGCTGTGCGACGAAGATATAGAAACAACTCTGGGGCTGAGAGAAGATGCTGTTTGAATCAGTTATCCAGCCAAGCCTGAAAGGTTTTGGGTTGCAAAAAGCAATCTTGGATTTCCACAGCAGAGTGGGAGTGAGTTTTGAGTGTTTGCGTGGTATGCCTTAATGGAAGCTATAACAGCTTTACCCTGGGCAATAATGCTGGATTTTTATTGTTAATTGTGGGAGGGTCCAGGAGGGGTCGGCCTGCCGTGCGGGAGTTGGGGCTCGGGGCGGGGGGAGGGGGGGGGGGGGGGATCGGGACTGCCGGGGGGGTTGGGGGGCAAGATTGAGGCAGGCCAGGGGGGGAGCAGTCACAGCTGGCCCAGACACATCCAGGAGGCCAGCGATCGAGGGGTGGGGAAGGTGGGTCGCACGGACAGTGATGCAGGATCGTGGGGCTGGCCAGCGATTGAGCTGGCTAGCAATTGGGAGGCCGGCAGTGCGGGGCCACTGCGCATGCGCCGATCGCCACTATGACAGATCGGCGCATGCACAGTGGCGCACTCAGCACTATGCTGCCAGCCTCTCGGGCGGGAATAGACCCTGCCCACAGCTTTTCATCACGATTCACACTAGGGCACTCCATGGTGCACATGGTGGGAGGTTTACTTTGAAAGTCCTGCTGAAAAAAGCAGAGGGATTTACTCCAGTTTTTACACAAATTCGGCACTTGGAATTTGGGAGAATTTCCAACAACAAGATTTCACCCGCTATGTTAGGAAGTCACCAGACAATTGCTAAGAAAGACAGAATCTATTGACTTTGTAGGTCCCCTGGCACTCTGTGCTTAGAAACGTATGCACTGAGATCAAGCAGTTACAAATAAATCATTTCTGCTGAATGAAGAGTTTGAGATAATTGTAAAATATCCTGGTGCAAATTTTCCCAAAGAAAATTGGTGCCTAAATGCTAAATGAGAGTTCAGGATAACAATGCATCATATCAAATTAATATTCTCAGAAAGCAAGGAAATTTATAAGCAAATAAATAACATTGTAAATCCTGAGTGGGTTTTTCAAAATAATAATATTGCTATTTTAAAAAGTGAGGAGTATTATTTTTTACACAAAGGATTCTCCAGTGAAATAGAAAGGAAAGTCTTCGGCCAGAATGTTGCCACCATTCACGCCAGTGGGATTTTCCCATCCCGCTGCAGTGAACAGCGGCTGGGCGCCAAATTCTCCAACCTCGCTGCAGCGGGAGCGTGGCGTAAACGGCTGGTAAGATCGCACCCAAAGACTGAGGAAGTTTTTGACAGACATTTTTTTTTCTGACTGGCATCAGGAAAACAACATGCCTTTATTCAGTATCCTTGATGTTTAAAATAATCCAAAAGGGCTTGGCAAATAACAAGAAAAAGCAAAATGAAGAGCTTCAACTTAGGCCTCTCTGGCATGGCCAATTCTTAACTTGTGGCGAGGCTTCCCAGAATCCTTTGACTCAGATTGGTTTGAAGTGTCAGCCAACACAGCCATAAGACCATAAGATATAGGAGCAGCATTAGGCCATTTGGCCCATCGAGTCTGCTCCGCCATTCGATCATGGCTGATATGATTCTCATCCCCGTTCTCCTGCCTTCTCCCCGTAACCCTTGATCCCCTTATTGATCAAGAACCTATCTATCTCTGTCTTGAAGACACTCAATAACCTGATCTCCACAGCCCTCTGTGGCAATAAGTTCCTCGAGTTCTAGACTCTCCCACGAATGGAAACATCCTCTCCATGTCCACACTATCTAGGCCTCTCAGCCTGTTCCAGGGCCCTCTCAGTCTGTGATGTGGTTGGAATGACCAGCTCCCACACACAAGTTCCCCTGGTTTGCAATACAAATGGCATTATTACTTAAAATCTACCCTTTTCTCCATGGCAGTATTACTGCCCCAGCCTCCCCAGTATATTCCTTCACCTAAGAATAGTTATTTCAGACTGCTAAGTCACCGAATGCAATTATTACAATATACTGCTTTATACCTTTGCACAACAGAGGGATACCCAATACTCCTGGATTATGAGGAGAGGCTGAGGAGATTGGGTTTGTACTCGTTGGAGTTTAGAAGGATGAGGGGGGATCTTATGGAGACTTATAAGATAATGCGGGGGCTGGATAGGGTGGAGGCGGAGAGATTCTTTCCACTTAGTAAGGAAGTTAAAACTAGAGGACACAGCCTCAAAATAAAGGGGGGTCGGTTTAAGACAGAGTTGAGGAGGAACTTCTTCTCCCAGAGGGTGGTGAATCTCTGGAATTCTCTGCCCACTGAGGTGGTGGAGGCTACCTCGCTGAATATGTTTAAAGCGCGGATGGATGGATTCCTGAGCGGTAAGGGAATTAAGGGTTATGGGGATCAGGCGGGTAAGTGGTACTGATCCACGTCAGATCAGCCATGATCTTATTGAATGGCGGGGCAGGCTCGAGGGGCTAGATGGCCTACTCCTGCTCCTATTTCTTATGTTCTTATGTAAATCAAGTCACAAATGCTGACCAGTGTCATGAATATTGCACGGCACCACACAAATGCTTTAAGTGAATGGTAATCTTCGCAGTAAGTTCCAGATAGATTCAGCTCCACTTTATAAAGCAATCTTTAGAGAGCCAATTACACATTCTCTGAATATACTGTTTGACAATGGCATCAGTATGTTGGAGTTCAATACCTTAGGGTGGCACGGTGGCACAGTGGTTAGTACTGCTGCCTCACAGCACCAGGGACCCAGGTTCGATTCCCGACTTGGGTCACTGTCTGTACATATTCTCCAAGTGTCTGCGTGGGTTTCCTCCGGGTGCTCTGGTTTCCTCCAACAGTCTGAAAGACGCACTGGTTAGATGCTTTGGCCGTGCTAAATTCTCCCTCAGTGTACCCGAACAGGCGCCGGAGTGTGGCGACTGGGGGATTTTCACAGTAACTTCACTCCACTGTTAATGTAAGCCTACTTGTGACACTGATAAGTAAAAACTATTTATTCTACAAGTATTACTGACATTTTTATACAAAAATAGTGAATTAAAACAAATAGCATCAGTGATATCCTGGAGAATCTGATGTCTCACTGATCTTTGGTTATTCTTGATTCACTGCAGGAAATCATGTAGAAATGGCTAATCAATACTTTTCACAGAATGAGATAGATGAATTTTGTTTCCACCAGTACAAACTATTGGCATGGGGAAAGTATGAACAAAAACAATAATATGATGAAGATCCCTATATACAAGTCTCACCAATTTTTACCAATGCACAATAGAAAGCATTCTGTCTGGATGTATCGCAGCTTGGTATGGGCTCCTGCTCTGTCCAAGACCGCAAGAAACTACAAAGAGTTGTGAACAAAGCCCAGTCCATCACACAAATCAGCCTCTCATCCGTTGACTCCGTCTACACTTCCTGCTGCCTCAGAAAAGCAGCCAGCATAATCAAGGACCCCACATACCCCAGACATTTTCTCTTCCACCTTCTTCCATTAGGAAAAAGATACAAAAGTCTGAGGTCACGTACCAACCGACTCAAGAACAGCTGCTGCCATCAGACTTTTGAATGGATCTACCTCGCATTAAGTTGATCTTTCTCTACACCCTAGCTATGACTGTAACACTACATTCTGCACTACACTCTCTCGTTTCCTTCTCTATGAATGGTATGCTCTGTCTGTGTAGCGCAAGAAACAATACTTTTCACTGTATGCTAATATATGTGACAATAATAAATCAAATCAAATCAAATCAAATGTGACAATAATAAATAAAATAAAATAATCTTAAATAACCAAAGAATGCAAAGGGCAACATGGCATTTGTACAGCTCCAATGCATGATGACCTGCTTTGCCTCTGACCTCTCCCACTATGGACATACCTTACTTCATTCGGGGGTATGGGCATCGCTGGCTGGCCAGCATTTATTGCCCATTCCTAGTTGCCTGAGGGCAGTTGAGAGTCAACCACATTGCTATGGCTCTGGAGTCACATGTAGGCCAGACCAGGTAAGGACGGCAGATTTCCTTCCCTAAAGGACATTAGTGAACCAGATGGGTTTTTCCGACAATCGACAGCGGTTTCATGGTCATCAGTAGATTCTCAATTCCAGATATTGTTTATTGAATTCAAATTCCACCATCTGCCGTGGCGGGATTAGAACTCGGGTCCTCAGGACATTAGTTGAGTTTCTGGATTAATAATATAGCGATAATACCACTAGGCCATTGCCTCCCCTCGACCTTGAGTGTAGAGCAAGCAGTTCTGTTCAAACAGTGAGATGTCAGAGGACTAGTTATTCTGGGATTTGTATCAAGGTCACCGAAAAATCTTTTAAGCATTTTGGTTCAGATAGTAACCTCCTCCCCTCGAGACCAGAAGGCTTGTGGGTTGGAGGCCTGCACCAAAGCTTGAGCACATAGCTTAGGCAGCACCGCGGAGAGGGAGCAGGATTGTTGAAGGTGCCAGCCTTTGAATGAGATGTTAAGATAAGACCTTGCTTATCTGCTCCAGTCCGTTCACATTGATGTTAAAGATGCCCATGGTCTACTAGAGCAAGATGTGGAGATGCCGGCGTTGGACTGGGGTAAACACAGTAAGAAGTTTAACAACACCAGGTTAAAGTCCAACAGGTTTATTTGGTAGCAAAAGCCACACAAGCTTTCGGAGCTCCAAGCCCCCTCACCTGAAGAAGGGGCTTGGAGCTCCGAAAGCTTGTGTGGCTTTTGCTACCAAATAAACCTGTTGGACTTTAACCTGGTGTTGTTAAACTTCTTACTACTAGAGCAAGAGCAGGGGATTCACTAGAAAAATACTTGATCAGCATTCCCACAACCAATGCCACTAAAAAAACAGTAAGAAGTCCCACAACACCCGGTTAAAGTCCAACAGGTTTATTTGGAATCACGAGCTGATGAAGGAGCAGTGCTCCAAAAGATCTTGATTCCAAATAAACCTGTTGGACTTTAACCTGGTGTTGTGAGACTTCTTACTGTGCCCACCTCATCCAATGCCAGCACCTCCACATCATGACTAAAAAAACAGACCAACTGCTGAACATTCATCTCATCACGGATTGTGCTGATGTGGATATAGAGGTTTTTTGAAGTTTATTTATTAGTGTCACAAGTAGGCTTACATTAACACTGCAATTAAGTTACTGTGAAAATCCCCTCATCTCCACACTCCGGCACCTGTTCAGGTACACTGAGGGAGAATTTAGCATGGCCAAATTTGGCATAACCAGCACGTCTTTCAGACCACCTTCATCCCCTTCTGATTCCAGAGGTAAATATCAGACAGGTTCCTAATAACCAGACATAGGTGGATGTCCGGGATCTGTATCCCTTCAGATGGCAACTCAGGAGGCAGGATAAGAGAGGGCAAGACCTTTCATTGAAATTGCACATTCCATCACATACTAAATTGCTTTGCAGACATTTAAGTATTTTAGAAGTGTACCGATTGTTGTAATGTAGGAAACAAAACAGTCAAACTGTCCACAGCTTGGTCATTCCCTGCAGCCATCAGACTTCTGAATGGTCCTATTACATATAAGCTGATCTCTCTCTTCACCCTTTCTGTAACTTCAACACTATATTCTGCTTTCCTTCTCCCCTAAAGTTTATTTATTAGTGTCACAAGTAGGCTTACATTAACACCACAATGAAGTTACTGTGAAAACCCCCGAGTCGCCACACTCCGGCGCCTGTTCGGGTACACTGAGGGAGAATTTAGCATAGCCAATGCACCTAACCAGCATGTCTTTCGGACTGTGGGAGGAAAGTGGAGCACCCGGAGGAAACCCACGCAGACACGGGGAGAATGTGCAAACTCCACGCAGACAGTGACCCAAGCCGGGAATCGAACCCGGGTCCCTGGCGCTGTGAGGCAGCAGTGCTAACCAGTGTGCCGAATGGTTGCCACACTTGCTTATGTAACAACGGCTGCTGTCGTCCAAAGAAAAAATGTATTCACTGTGTGAATGCCTTTGAGATGCTTCAGTGACGTGGCCGGAATAGTATCAAATTCCAGCATTTCTCATCTGCTGCAGAAGAGAGAGGTGTCTGGTACTCTGCCAATGAACTGGTTTTAAACACAGTGAGGATTCAACCCATTCCATCTTTGAGGAAAGCAGAGCAGTACATTGAGATCATGGGCTGAGAAACAAGAAAATTTCCCAAAGTAAGATAACATCCAGACAGTCCTTTCATACTTGTATTTTATCCCTTTGTCAATAGTCAGATAAATCTTCCACTAAGACTCTCCTGGTTTATAACAACAACTGCGAATGAAAATGGTTCAAATCAAAAATAATTTCATATTAAACACAATCCCCAATTAAACGATAGCGGTCTTTAAGTTAAAAAAAAACTTAAATTCATATCGACTGGTGCCGGATGTGTCTCCCAGGTTGGACCAGTCAGTCGATCAACCAAAATAATCAAAGAAGATTCTGGGGTTCAATACCAGTGGCAACTTTTTTAAAGTAAAAGTTTATTTATTAGTGTCACAAGTCGACTTACATTAACACTGTAATGAAGTTACTGTGAAAATCCCCCAGTCGCCACACTCTGGTGCCTATTTGGGTACACTGAGGGAGAATTTAGCATGGCCAATGCACCCAACCAGCACGCCTTTGGACTGTGGAAGGAAACTGGAGCACCTGGAGCTCCCGGAGCAAACCCACGCAGAACGGGAAGAAAGTGCAAACTCCACATAGTCAGTGACCCGAGGCCGAATTGAACCCAGGTCCCTGGTGCTGTGAGGCAGCAGTGCTAACCACTGTGCCACCGTGCTGCCCCGTCCCATCCCACCCACTACGGGAATTGTAGCGGGTGAGGGGCAGATGATGCACAGGTCTGTTGACCTCGGACAGGATTTTCCAGCCTTGGGGCGAACGTGGCCACATAATTCCACCCCAGTTCCATGCTGAGGGCTCATCAGGGTGTTAGGTTTGTATACATGTGTACACATGGCAGGGAAGGGATTGAAAACCAAGGGCAGGAATTTTCCTGCAGCCTCTGAGCCCAATCGTCAAGCTAAATAGGAGTCAGATGCCTGCACTGAGTGGGAAACTGTCATTCATACTATCATAGAATCCCTGCAGCGCAGAAGGAGGCCATTCAGCCCATCAAGTCAGCATCGACTCTCAGACAGAGTGTCTTTCTCAGGCCCTCTACTCTGCCCTATCCCCGTAACCCCACACATTGTACCCTGACTAATCCATCCAACCTACACATCTTGGGACACTAAGGGGCAATTTAGTATGGCCAATCCACCTAAACCGCACATCTTTGGACTGTGCTTTTCCCCAAATTGTCCAATTAATGTCCTGAAGGTGGGTTAATCAACCAATTAAAGATAAGGGGGAGGCAGTGGCATAGTAGTATTGTCGCGGGGCTATTAATCCAGAGACCCAGGGTTATCCTCTGGGGACCTGGGTTCGAATCCCACCACAGCAGAAGGTGAAATTGGAATTCAATAAAAGATCTGGAATTAAAAGTCTGATGACCATGTAACTACAGTCGATTGTCGTAAAATCCCATCTGGTTCTAATGTCCTTTAGGGAAGGAAACCTGTGATTCTTACTCGGTCAGGCCTACATGTGACTCCAGAGCCACAGCAATGTGGTCAACTCTCAAATGCCCTCAGGGATGGGCAATAAATGTTGGCCCAGCTGGCAATGCCCATGTCCCATGAGCAAATAAAAGGGACAGACAGGCTCTCAAAGCAGGAGGGCCAATCAGAGATCCTGTACTTTGGCAGTTGCTGCTGAATGTCACAACAGGAAGGTGAGGGTGCTTCAAAATGGAGGTGATCGCTCTCCAACTTGTGAAATTTGAAGTTGATAGGATAAATAGCTCGGCTGGAAGGGCCTTTAAGCCTCTCGGGAGCACTGGCCTTCTGCTTTGCCACTGGGAGGCTGCCTCGAGGCAACTGTGCTGTCCCTCATCACCTGCAAGTACCTGGAGGCCAACCAGTAAATCTCAGTCGGCCTCTGTTGACAAGCCTTCAGAGGCCCTTGAATGGGTTAGTTGGCTGCCCAAGACTTGGACGGTTAAAAGGTCAGTCCTGGGGTTCTAACTTCTGGTCACTGTCAAGAAAGCCATGATGGAATGACAGATGAGTGTCAAATGAGGACAGTGTTGAATTTGACCTTGACCATCAGTCACCTCCTCTCCACTCCCTGCCTACGTTCATAGGTGAAGGAAGACCACTGAGGTAAGGCTAGTGGAGGGCATCTGACTTCTGTAGAACTTGTTGTGGTGCACCCTTCAGCTGAGTGTGGTGAAAATCTATGTCCATCACCAGAAAATAAATGATAACAGGTGTAAAGTTAGCCTGTAGTCATCAAAGGAGTCTCATCCAGAACTCTCCAAATTTGTACATCCTCAGAATAAGCTTTAAGTTTTCTTATTAGTGTCACAAGTAGGCTTACATTAACACTGCAATGAAGTTACTGTGAAAATCCCCTAGTCGCCACACTCTGGCGCCTGTTAGGACACACTGAGGGAGAATTTAGCATGGCCAATGCGCCCAGCACGCCTTTCGGACTGTGGGAGGAAACCGGAGCATCCGGAGGAAACCCACACTGACACGGGGGGAACCATTCAGACTACGCACGGTGACCCAAGCTGGGAATTGAACCCAGGTCCCTGTGAGGCAGCAGTGCCAACCACTGTGCCACCGTGCCACCCTGTTACTACATGAATGTTACTACATGAAAGGCAGAAGGTGACACTTAATTCTATAAACAGATCCAGATTCAGAGATGAGCGAGAGCTTGAACAAGATTTTGAATGGTGCTGTGTTGCTTAAGGAGCATTTCTAGTATCGTTTATTTTTAGTTGCAACATTTAAAAAATTAGTTCATCAGTAAAAGTGATCATGCCTGTCAAACCTCCGATTCGCAGTGTAGTTGACATGCCTGGCAATCCATTCTCAGAAAGCTACTTGGAGAGGAGAGCAGAATTAATTCAGATCACAACAATCCAGAATTATAATTTGTAATGTGAGCATGAACAAGGATTCTGATTAATCCTTGAGAGAACGTCACAAAATCACTGGGTAATAAAGAATGTTCATTACCTCTGAAATAAGAAATTTACAATTCTGTTACTCAACGCTGGTAATTATGGTGTTGCACTTGCTGCCGGGAATGATGTAGCGATGGACACAACCAGGCAAATTTTATGAAATCTAATTGAAAGAATTATATTTCATCAATAAACAATTAGATGTTTGCATGTAATCTCCCAGCTAAATGCTTCCTGAAATTTGTTGGATCTGCTCAGGCCATAGTACAGTGTCAGCCAGTGATCCAACACCGGGTGGAAATAAAACATGATGCATGAGGGGAGATTGACTCGGTTAGGATTGTTTTCGCTGGAGTTCAGACGAATGAAGGGGGGATTTCATAGAGACTTATAAAATTATAACAGGACTAGATAAGGTAGATGCAGGGAGGATGTTCCTGATGGTGGGGGAGTCCAGAACCCGGCGTCACAGTCTGAGGATTCAGGGTAGACCATTTAGGATGGAGGTGAGGAGACATTTCTTCACCCAAGAGTGGTGAGCCTGTGGAATTCATTACCACAGGATGATGCCAAAACATTGAATGTATTCAAGAGGTGGCTAGATATGGGTGAATGGGACCAAAGTTATGGTGAAAAGCAGGATTAGACTACTGAGTTGGACGATCAGCCATGATAGTAATGAATGGCGGAGCAGGCTTGAAGGGCCAAATGGCCTCCTCCTACTGCTATCTTCTATGCTTCTATGTTCCTTTGTAACAGCAAGCATTAGCGAACTCTCGTGTCTTAGGTGCAATCACCTAGGAGCAATGCATTACTCTCAAGTCTCAAGAGGTCACGTACCAACTGACTCAAGAGCAGCTTCTTCCCTGCTGTCATCAGGCTTTTGAATGGATCTACCGCATAATAAGTTAATCTTTCTCTACACCCTAGCTATGACTGCAATATTACATTCTGTGCCCTCTCCTTTCTTTCTCCACTATGTACCCTATGAAAGGTATGTCTGTACAGCCCGCACGAAACAATACTTTTCACTGTATACTAATACATGTGACAATAATAAATCAAATCAAAGCAATTTTAAAAAATAGCATTCACAAATCCATACACAATCTTGGAATCCCCTTGGCTTATTGCAATGAGCCAGCAGAGGAAGTGAATTGCTTAGTGAACGTCTCAGTTAAGAAAGCCTTTGGGAGTTGCAGTTTATCTTAAGTTCTAAGCAGGAAGCTTGAATTCCCCACTCTTAAAAACAACAAACAATAGCAAATCCTGCAACAAAACAAACCGAGATGAGAGTGGAGAAGGTTGCATTTTATACAAGAGAAAAATAGTGTCAAATTTTCTTTGATACTCTTCTTGTGAAGCTCCTTAAGCCATTTTACTAAATTAAAGGCACTATAAACACGCATTGTTCGCCTTGCAGGAGGAAGGAAATTAAATTGCAGAAAGTAAAATTCAATTTGATGCCTTTGCACTGGAATACTGTGGCCCTTCAATGATCCTGCACACACTGAAGGCACTTTTCCAGGCCCTTGGTGTGGGATCTTTCACCCACTGCCTCCCCCCCCCCCCCGCCCCCGCGCAGCACCCCACCCCCCCCCCACCCCGCCCCCCCCCCCCCCCCCCGCCCCCCCCCCTCCCCCACCCCGAGTACCAGCAATAGTGGGAGACAAGGGCGATAATATAATGCTGCAGACTTGTGTGCAGGTTGCCTGGCTCCACCCCACCTCTGTGTCATTTTTGCGGGGGCAGGACTGGGGAGAGACACTGGGCTCCCTGCTTGCACATGACCGAGAGGCAATCCAACTCATTCAAGCCCAACCCGAGGCCAATTAAAGTCAGCCTCCAGAATGCTTCAGGCAGTGAGGGCCAGGTGCCTGGGGGCAGATTGGGTGGTTAGTCAGCACTCCAGGGAGGCCTGGAGGTCTTGCCTGCCTGGCTGGTGGAGGAACAGCCTCAGATCACTCGGTAGAGCGGCACGGCGGCACAGTGGTTAGCACTGCTGCCTCACAGCGCCAGGGACCCGGGTTCAAGTCCAGCCTCGGGCCACTCTCTGTGTGGCGTTTGCGCATTCTCCCCGTGTCTGCGTGGGTTTCCTCCAGATGCTCCACTTTCCTCCCACAGTCTAAAGATGTGTGGGTTAGGTGGATTGGCCATGCTAAATTGACTCTTAATGTCAGGGGGATTAGCAAGGTGGGTGGTTGGGTTAATAGGATAGTGCCTGGGTGGGATTGTTGTCAGTGCAGACTCGATGGGCCAAATGGCTTCCTTCTGCACTGTAGGGATTCTAGGCATAGCACTATAAGGATCTGACCACCAGAGATCCCCACCACCCCCTCCTGGCAGTGGTGGCCTGGCTACTGAATCTATTCTTTTATATCAAAGGTAGCACCTCCATTTTGAAGCCTCCTCTCTCTTCCTCACCCTCCATTCCAGTCTGCAGTTCCTTTCAAGATGGAAGGCCTCTGATTGGCCATCCAGCTTCGGGAATCCGTGCACCATATTCAATTGGATGGTAAACCTGCCTTTGGCCATTAACCTTCCACCCTGGAGGTAAAAAGAATCACAGGTGACTGTTTCTCCCTGAGGGGAATTTCGGGACCCAGAAACAATCCTGACCTCTGCTCCCCATCCCCAGAAGGAAAATTTAGTCATCAAAGAATAAAAATCATACATGGGCCAAGGTTTACAATTTATTTATTAGTGTCACAAGGCTTCCATTAACCCTGCAATAAAGTTACTCTGAAAATCCTCCAGTCGTCACACTCTGGCGCCTGTCTGGGTACACTGAGGGAGAATTTAACATGGTCAATGCACCTAGCCAGATGTCTTTCAGACTGTGGAAAGAAACCAGAGCACCCGGAGGAAGCACACACAGACACTGGGAGAATGTGCAAACTGCACACAGACAGTGACTCAAGCCAGGAATCAAACCTGGGTCCCTGGCGCTGTGAGGCAGCGGGTGCTAACCACTGTGCCATTGTCTACAGCTTGCTATAAATTACCAAGTGAGGTGTTTGAGGCAGATGCGTTAGTGACATTTAAGGCTTATCTGGATAGACACATGAACAGACGGGGGATAGAGGGATACAGGCGGCTGGCCTAGATCGGGCAATGTGAATGGCACAGCTTGGAGGGCCGAAGGGCCCGTTCCTGTGCTGTCCTCTTCTTTGCTCTTTGTTCAGATCATGATCATCAGAAACAGTTTTGTGAATTTACACCTTCAAAAGAATTCAGTGTTACAGTCTGTGTTACAGTGCCTTTTCATTATGTACGTCAGAAAAGGGTTGACAGTCAGATTAGCCGCTGCTATCATGAGTAATTCTACAAACAATTAAAGGTTGACGAACACAGTTCTGTCGATCCATTGAGAATCCCTCCATTCCTCCCACCCCCCCGGCCACTTAAAGGTCAGGCGAGTAGGTATGACTGTCAACTTGCATCACTAGGGTAAATGTTCCTCATTCCACCGTATAACTTAGTCATTTGAGGGTTTCAGGTTTCCTAGTTACAAGTTCTTAAATTGGGAGCAACTGTGAAAACAACAAATTGGTCTTGTCCTCAAACAGTACAGTTACACATTACTCACAGAGCTGTCACAATTATCAATACCATTGAAATAGCCACGCATTGATCACTTTTACACACTGTGTCAGTTGAAATTAAAGTCCTAATCACTGCCAACGCATCCGTTTGCCTATTGCATTTAGATTCCAGCAGGCATCACAGACAGAAACATTTGCTTCATCAAACAGCTTACATCTCTCTTGTAGGCAAATTATTCTTGAATAATAAGTCTGTGGTGAAAGTTAAAATCTCCAAAAAGACCCTTCAATTTGGCCTGCCGTGTCTGTGAGTTTGCCAAAGGAGCACTTCAACCAGTGCCACTCCCCCGCCTTCTCCCTGTAGTCCTATCCAAACATACAATACTTGCAGTGCTGAAGGAGGCCATTCAGCCCATTGAGTCTGCACCAACTCTCCAAAACAACATCTATCCCCGCAACCCCATGCATTTACCATGGCTAATCCACCTAACCTACACATCCCTGACAATTTCACATGGTCAATCCACCTAACCCACACATCTTTGGAACTGTGGGAGAAAACCAGAGCACCCGGAGGAAACCCACGCAGACACGGGGAGAAAGTGCAAACTCCACCCACAGTGACCCAAGGCCAGAATAGAACCCAGATCCCTGATGCTGCAAGGCAGCCGTGCTAACCACTGTGCCACCATCCCATTCACTCTCCCTCTTCCTAATAATCTAATTCCCTCCTGAGTGCCTTAATTGAATCTTCCCCCAACACATTCTCAGGCAGTGCATTCCAGACCCTAACCACGCAAAAATGTTTTTCCTTATGTTGTGATTGCTCCTTTTGCGAAATACCTAAAATCTGTGCCCTCTCATTCTCAATCCTCTCCGAGTGAAACAGTTTCTTGCAATCCACTCTGGTCAGACATTTTGTGGCTTTGAATACCTCTATTGGATCTCCACTTAGCCTTCGCTTCTCCAAGGAAAACAATTCCAACTTCTTCAGCCTATTTATATGACTGCAGTTCCTTGTCCTTGAAATCATTCTGTGTGTCTCTTTCCCGCACTCTAATGCCTTCAGGTACATCCTAACGTGTGGTGCCCAGAACTGGAAGTGATGCTCTAGCTGAGGCATCGGGGAGGCGATGGCCTAGTGATATTTTCGCCAGACTATTAATCCAGGAGCTCAGCTAATGTTCTGGGGACCTGGGTTCAGATCCTGCCATGGCTGATGGTGGAATTTAAATTTAATGAAAAAATAACTGGAATTAAGAATCTACTGATGACCGTGAAACCATTGTCAGAAAAACCCATCTGGTTCCCGAGTGCCCTTTAGGGAAGGAAATCTGTCGTCCTTATCTGGTCTGGCCTACATGTGATTCCAGAGCCACAGCAATGTGGTTGACGCTCAACTGCCCTCCAAGGGCAACTAGGGATGGGCAATAAATGTTGGCCAGCCAGTGACGCCCACGTCCCAAGAATGAATTTTTTAAAAATTGGCTACAACTTTTAACACAACCTCCTTGCTTTTGTACTCTGTGCCCCGAGATGCCTAGGATGCTGTATGCTTTATTAACCTCTCAGTCAATCTGTCTTGCCATCATCATTGATTTATGCAGATGTACACCCAGGTCTCTCTACTTTTGTGCCCTCTTTAGAATTGTACCCCTTATTTTGTGTCATCTGTCTGTGACTAAAATTAATCACTTCATGTTTTTTCTGCATTAAATTTCACCTGTCACTTGTCCACCCATTCCATCAACCTTTTGAAGTTCTACATTGTTCTTCTCACAGTTCACAATACTTGCTAGTTTTATATCGTCCACAAATTTTGAAGTCGTGCCCTCCACACCGGACTAGGTCATTAATATATCAGGAAGAGCAGACATCCTAACACCAATCCCCTGGGAAACTCCACTTTAGACCTTCCTTCATGGTGGCACAGTGGTTGGCACTGCTGTCTCACAGCCCCAGGGATCCCAGGTTCAATTCCAGCCTTGGGTTACTGTCTGTGCGGAGTCTGCACATTCTCTCCATGTCTGTGTGGGTTTCCTCTGGATGCTCCAGATTCCCCCCACAGTCTGAAAGATGTGCTGGTTAGGTGCACTGGCCATACTAAAATTCTCCCTCAGTGTACCCGAACAGGCGCCAGAGTGCGGCGACAAGGGGACTTTAGTCAGTAACCTCATTGCAGTGTTAATGTAAGCCGACTTGTGACACTAACATCCATTGTTTACTATTCTCTGTTTTCTGTCAGTCAACCAATTTTGAATCCTTGTTGCTACTATCCCTTTTATTCTATGAGCTGTAATGCTGATAGGTCTGTTGTATGGCACTTTACCAAATGCCTTTTAGAAGTCCATCTCCAGTCTTAGCTATGAGGAGAGATTGGGTAAACTGGGGTTGTTCTCCCTGGAAAGACGGAGAATGAGGGGAGATCTAATAGAGGTGTACAAGATTATGAAGGGGATAGATAGGGTGAACGGTGGGAAGCTTTTTCCCAGATCAGAAGTGACGTTCACGAGGGGTCACGGGCTCAAGGTGAGAGGGGCGAGGTATAACTCAGATATTAGAGGGATGGTTTTTACACAGAGGGCGGTGGGGGCCTGGAATGCGCTGCCAAGTAGGGTGGTGGAGGCAGGCACGCTGACATCGTTTAAGACTTACCTGGATAGTCACATGAGCAGCCTGGGAATGGAGGGATACAAACGATTGGTCTAGTTGGACCAAGGAGCGGCGCGGGCTTGGAGGACCGAAGGGCCTGTTTCCTGTGCTGTACTGTTCTTTGTTCTTTGTTCCACACTAACTGCATTACCCTCAACAACCCTCTCTGTTATCTCATCAAAAACATTCAAGCAAGTTAGGTAAACACAAACATTTTAACAAATCCCTGCGGGCTTTAGCTAATGAACCTGCATCCGTCCGTGTGACTATTAATTTTGTTCCAAATTATCATTTCCATAAGCTTCCCCAGCACAAGGTCCAACTGACTGGCCTGTAGTTGCTGGGTGTAACTTTTTTGAACAATGGTGTAATGTTTACAATCAGACTCAGGAAGACATGGAAACTCCAGCCAGTGCCTCTGCAATTTCCACTCACTTTTCCCTCAGTATCCCTTGGATGCATCTCCTCAGCTCCCAGTGCCTTATAAAGTTTAAGTACAGGCAGCCTGTCCAATACCTCATCCTTATCAACTCTAAACCCTCCAACTGTCTGAATTACCTCCTTTTGCACCATGGCCAGGGTAGCATCTTTCTCCTTGGTGAAGACAGGTGCAAAGTATTCATGTCATAGCTCAGCCATGCCCCCTGCCTCCATACTCAAATCAATTTTGGCCCCTAATTAGTCCCAACCGTCTGTTTACCAGCCTTTTGATTTGAATTGATTTATTATTGTTACATGTATTAACATACAGTGCAAAGTGTTGTTTCTTGCGCGCCGTACAGACAAAACATACTGTTCATAGAGAAGGAAAGGAGAGAGTGCAGAATGTAGTGTTACAGTCATCGCTAGGGTGTAGAGAAAGATCAACTTAGTGCAAGGTAGGTCCATTCAAAAGCCTGACAGCAGCAGGGAAGAAGCTGTTCTTGAGTCGGTTGCTACGTGACCTCAGACTTTTGTATCTTTTTCCCGAAGGAAGAAGGTGGAAGAGAGAATGTCCGGAGTGCGTGGGGTCCTTAATTATGCTGGCTCCTTTGCCGAGGCAGCGGGAAATGTAGACAGAGTCAATGGATGGGAGGCTGGTTTACATGATGGATTGGGCTACATTCACGACCTTTTGTAGTTCCTTGCGTATTGGGCAGAGCAGGAGCCATACCAAGCTGTGATACAACCAGAAAGAATACTTTCTATGGTGCATCTGTAAAAGTTGGTGAGAGTCGTAGCTGACATGCCAAATTTCCTTAGTCTTCTGATTTATCTGTCCATAAAATACTTTTGGATTCCCTCTTTTGCCAGTTGTCCACCTCTCTCATTGCTTCTCCATTCCCCTCTGAATCTTCTATATTCATAGAATCCCTACAGTGCAGAATGAGGCCATTTGACCCATCAGGTCTGCACCGAATCTCCTAAAGGGCATTCCACCCAAGGCCCTCCCCTCCACCAAATCCCTGTATCCCCCTGCATTTACCATGGCTAATCCACCTGACCTATACAAGGCAACCAACTGACTCAAGAACAGCTTCTTCCCTGCTGCAATCAGACTTTTGAATGGACCTATCATATATTAAGCCTCTTCACCCTATCTGTAAATGCAACACTATATTCTGCACCATCTCCTTGTCTTCTTCCCTATGTACTTTATGACTGGTATGCTTTGTCTCTATAGCGCGCAAGAAACAATACTTTTCCCAGTACACGTGACAATAATAAATCAAATCAAATCAAATTTTTGGACATTTTAGCCTGGTTTTCAGATGCATAAACTTCTGTCTTAAGCGCACTTTTTCTTCTCATTATTAATCACTCTATACTTTTGCCATCCAGGGAGCTCTGGATTTGTTTGCCCTACCTTTCCCCCTTGATGGGAATATACCTTGGCTGTGCCTGAAATATCACACCGCCCACTGTGGAGTTAGTCTCATCTGCCAACCTTCATTTCCAATCGATCTCTGTCCACAGGTTCTTACAGGTGCTCTTATCCCATCCAGTCATTAATATGTGCAAACAAAATCAGTGCAAAGGTAAACCAGAGTGATACATTTCAAACTAACAACCTTTTCCAGCTCACGTCAGCAAACGGGAGAAAAAAAAATAATGACACTTCAAAGAAATGCGACAGAGTGGAGGGGACTGGAAAAATCATTAGTGATGTGAATAATATTGGTTGTGCCACAATATTGTCCTATTTCTGCCTTGGAAAGATACAACATACTGAGCTGTGACACAGGGAAAGTCAATAATACTGAGATTTCCTCTGGGTAAATAATTTGCCCTTTGTCCTAATCAAAACAAACACTGTGATTGTTTAATTAGTCTTAAATGCAATAATATTTGTGTCGGTACAGTCCCTTACCTATCAAGCTGAAATGTCTTTAAGTGTATTGACTGCCTTTTGTGGGCAAACACAGGAGTTATGCGTTGTTTGCAAGCACCCACAAGGAGCTTACTCTGTTAGTTGTCAGCTCAGTCAGATAGTGTGACCAGAGTGTTTCCAGAACATCCAGCCCTTCCGCGAAATGTTTGTTAACACTGCTGAAAGTCCACCTGAACACACAACAGGCAGAGAGCTTCCCATCCTCAACAGCACAGCTGGACGAGGCTTTCTGGGTTCAAGCTAGCAAAGATTAAAAGTTTCCACTGACAGCACAATAAGGTAGGCACGCTGAATGCTCTTACAACACCGTCTTGAAGACAAGAGTCAACATAATCCATTTAACGGACAAACAATTCATCAGTTTTGCTCCAATCCCCTCTCCAACGAGGGGGCAAAAGACAAAATCCTGGATTTAAAACAATTAAACGCACACCCTACCTTTCTGTACACCAGCATATTGGGAGAACTATCTTCGGCCTCACTGGCCCCACACACAGCTTGTTCAGACGGTCCTTGGGCCATGTCAGGACTTTTCCTGCAGCTTCTGAATGGGGTTGGAGGAGGAAAATGAGATCTGTGACAATCCGTTCACACCAGGAGGCTGGCAGAGAAAGTGTGTTTATGTTTTGAGAGGTGGGGGGTTGGAATAAACACAGTCTCGCTGATCTACTCCAAGGGGAATTAATGAGCGCTTGGCTCCTGAATGAATGACAACGGGTTGGGGCAGAGGAAGAGATATAGGGAATCAGAATTTGGGAAGAGAGTGCTCGCTGGCGGCGAGATACCAAATCTGCAACATCTTATTCTGTAAATACAGTTTCCCTCTACTTGACGCACTGGCTGCAAACTATTTTTAACTCCAAAATAGGATGGGGAGGGATGAGAAATAATTCTAAAGCATTATTAAAAAAGCTGTACATATATTTTTAAATCACGCATCTTCATTCAAAACACTTACTCCAAAGTAACCACCCCAAAGCAGGTGAGGATGTCTGAGGATATTGTGCATAGATAAATGTACAGATGCATACACACAAACACACACACATATTTTATCCCTCCCTCTACATCATCTGCTCTACATCTAACGTACCTTAGCAACCGAGGAATGACTTTCCCCTTCTCTGAGCGGCGAATAGGAGGATCAGACAGCGATGAGCATATTTTAACTGGTGGCGTGGAGGCAATTCTGTTGAGATGGATTGTTTTTTTTCAATCATTCAGTGGGTGTTCGGGGGTTCCGCTACTACCAGGAGGATGGAGACTCTGAGGAAGGGCTCCAGGTGAGTGGAGTGAGTGAGTGAGAGAGTGAGAGGACGTGGGAGAGATGCAGCTTAATTCAGAGTGCTGGACACTCATTCATTCACTCATTCGTCACTTCCAATCGAACCCAACCTGCAACAGATACAGATGCAGCGGCACCAACAGCGCCCACTGACGCTTTCAACTCCCCTACACGCTCATTAAATCAGCTGAAGTTTATTTTTTCAATCCCTCCCTTATATAAAAATGCGGCCAGTAAGCATTCGCGCTATAACACCAACGTGTGCCCCCCACAGCAGTTAATTTTGCCATGTTTTTAGACCCTGCCCCCACAAGGCGAGCTTCATTTTTAAAATTTGATTTATTATTGTCACATTATTAGTATGCTGTGAAAAGTATTGTTTCTTGTGCGCTATACAGGCAAAGCATACCGTTCATAGAGTACACAGGGGAGAAGGAAAGGAGAGGGTGCAGAATATACAGTGATTTGATTTTGATTTGATTTATTATTGTTCCATGTATTGGGATACAGTGAAAAGTATTGTTTCTTGCACACTATACAGACAAAGTATACCATTCATAGAGTACACAGGGGAGAAGGAAAGGAGAGGGTGCAGAATGCAGTGTAACAGTTACAGATGAGGGGCGAAATTATCCAGCCACGCTCATCCCAAAACCGGAAAATTCTGCCCCAGGTTAACGGACCTTTCCATGGTCCGCCCCGCGCCTGCTTCGATTCCTGGGGCAGGCGGAACGGGAAACTTTGCCCTGAGGGTGTAGAGAAAGATCAGCTTAATGTCGACTGTAAGACAGGGAGAGGGTTAATACAGCTTGCACACAAACTTGCAACATGCATAAGTGATGCATCAAATGACTTTTCATAGAATCCCTGAAGTGCAGAAGGAGGCCATTCGGCCCATTGAGTCTGCATCGACAACAATCCCACTCCTGCCCTATCCCCGCAACCCCACACATTTACCCCACTAATCCCTCTAACCTACACATCCTGGTACACTAAGGGACAATTTAGCATGGCCAGTGCACCTAACCCGCACATCTTTGGACTGTGGGAGGAAACCGGAGCACCCACAGGAAACCCACACAACACGGGGAGAATGTGCAAACTGTCTGTGACCCAAGCCGGCAATCAAACCCTGGCGCTGTGAGGCAGCAGTGCTAACCACTGTGCTACCGTGCTGCCCAGTGTTTGTTTGCAATTCCAAATTTAGATGCTATTTGCAGCTCCGCCAGAGAGAGGTGTGGTGTGAATTCAGACGGTGACCACATCTGATTTGCTATCAGATACATTTAGATGCTGTGGCTCCTCATTTAAAGTGTGTGTGTCTGTGTGTCTGTGTCTGTGTGTCTGTGTGTATGTATGTGTGTGTGCATGTGTGTGTGTGCATGTTTGTGTGTGTCTGTGTGTGTGTCTGTGTGTGTGTCTGCGTGTGCGCATGGGTGTGTGTCTGTGTGTGTGTGTATGTTTGTGTGTGTGCGTGTGTGTGTCTGTGTGTGCATGAGTGTGTGTCTGTGTGCGCGTGTGTCTGTCTGTGTGTGCGTGTGTGTGTCTGCGTGTGTGTGCATGTGTGTGTGTGTGTCTGTGTGTGTATGTATGTGTGTGTCTGTGTGTGTGGGTGTGTGTGTGTACGCATGTGTGTGTGTGTATGCATGTGTGTGTGTATGTGTGTGTATGCGTGTGTGTGCATGTGTGTGTGTGTGCGTGCGTGCGTGCGTGTGTGTGTGTGTGTGTGTGTCTGTGTGTGTTTTCTGGTGGGAAAATTACTCCTTCACAGATATCACAAAGTTAGGCAGCCAGTTGTAATGAAGAGCCCCATTCATTCTGGTGAACCGCTGGCACAATACGGATTGAAGTTGTCCGGGCTCCTTAGACAGCACCTTCCAAACCCACGACCTCTGCCACCTGGAAGGACAAGGGCAGCGATGCACGGGAACGCCACCACCTGCAAGTTCCCCTCCAATTCAATTGATTTGGAACTGTGGGCGAGATTTTCCAGACACGCTCGGCCCAAAGCCGGAATTTCCTGCCCCAGGGCACCAGACATTTGCACGGTCCGCCCTCGCCCGCTACGATTCCCGTGGTGGGCAGGGCGGAAAAATTCCACCCTGTATCCCTATTCCTTCACTGTCGCTGGGTGAAAACCCATGGAGCTCCCTTCCTAACAGCACATACCTACACCACATGGACTGCAGTGGTTCAAGAAGGCAGTTCACCACCACCTTTGCAAGGGCAATTAGGGACGGGAAATGAATGCTGGCCTAGCCAGCGATGCCATTGTCCCATGATCGAATAACAAAAAGGATAAACAATTATATTTTTCCAATCTGGGAGATTACTGACATCGTTTTCATCTCAGTGCCAAGTTAACAAGATCCTGCCAAGTTGTACACCATCTGACTGGAAAGTATATCACTTCACTGTCACTGGGTCAAAGTCCTGAAGCCCCCTCCCTAACAGTACTGTGGGTGTACACACACCACCTGGACAGTAGCGGTTTAAGAAGGTGGCTCGCCACTACCTTCTCAAGAACAATTAGAGATGGGCAATAAATGCTGATCCTAACCAGCAAAGCTCGCATTCCATGAACAAATAATAAAACACATTCATTCACTGGGAAATCCCGCTAGTCTTGCAATCACCAATACTTCCAATGGTAGTTTCAAGGCTTTGACTCTAAAAGTAATCATCGATGAAAGTATTCAGTGGTTAGCACTGCTGCCTCACAGCGCCAGGGACGTGGGTTCAATTCCAGCCTTGGGTCACTGTCTGTGTGGAGTTTGCACATTCTCCCCGTGTCTGCGTGGGTTTCCTCCGGGTGCTCCAGTTTCCTCCCACAGTCCAAAGATGTGCAGGTTAGGTGGATTGGCCATGATCAATTGTCCCTGGGTGTCCCAAGATGTGTTCGTTAGGGGGATTAGTGGGATAAATGCTTGGGGTTACAAGAATAGGGCCTGGGCTTTGTCGTAGAGTTGGTGCAGACTCGATGGGCTGAATGGCCTCCTTCTGTATTGAAGGGATTCTGTGATCTCTGATTGATTCTATGATAATGGTACAATTTACCATTCATTGCAAAACTGTATAGACTTCATTAGAAGCTAGTTAATCAAAGGGCCTTGATCTGGACACCTAAAACCTTGAAGCTCCTGACCATTTTTCTTCTTCATTCCCATTGATGTGGATAGGGGCATGTCCTCCACTACGCTTCTGTATAGTGCACAAGCAACAATAC
Organism: Mustelus asterias; assembly: GCF_964213995.1. NCBI lineage: Eukaryota > Metazoa > Chordata > Chondrichthyes > Carcharhiniformes > Triakidae > Mustelus > Mustelus asterias. The sequence goes on along the minus strand of NC_135818.1, from coordinate 14,500,325 downwards.
TTTTCACTGCATCCCAATACAGGTGACAAGAATACATCAAATCAAATCAGATCAAAATCTCAGTGAACTGACTGACCAATGTTATGTTGCCTCACCTCAAAGAAAAACTTCAATTAAAGCCTTGCCTTCCAGAACTGGCTGAGTCAACCAAGAATAAGGTGAACCCACAATATTAATTAGATGGTGGGTTTGAGCAGATTAGTGGGGATCGTTCAACAGATGAGCCACAAATCTATCAGTATTATCAATTTAGTATTGGGTTTCATCTCCACATGTACCAACCGACTCAAGAACAGCTTCTTCTCTGCTGCTGCCAGACTTTTGAATGGACCTACCTCGCACTCAGCTCATTTTCCTCTGGCTATTATCTGTAACATTACATTCTGCACTCTCTCCTTCTCTGTGTACGGTATGTGTTGTCTGTATAGCGCGCAAGAAACAATACTTTTCACCGTATACTAAAGTATAAAAGTTTATAAAGTTCAAAGTTTATTTATGTATTAGTCACAAGTAAGGTTTACATTAACACTGCAATGAAGTTACTGTGAAATTCCCCTAGTCGCCACACTCTGGCGCCTGTTCAGGTCAATGTACCTAACCCGCACATCTTTGGACTGTGAGAGGAAACCGGAGCACCCGGAGGAAACCCACGCAGACACGGGGAGAATGTACAGACTCCACACAGACAGTGACCCGAGGCCGGAATTGAACCCGGGTCCCTGGCACTGTGAGGCAGCCATGCTAACCACTGTGCCACCATGCCGCCCTAATCATGGAAGTCTGTTACGAATGGGGACCGAAGGTTGTGGCCTATAGGTTTGGCAGCACCGTGCTCCTTTTCTGGGCACTGCCCATCCTACTGAGCCCCCACAATGGCGGACAGGAAGCATGCCACCCCTCCCACACTGGCGAAGGAAATAAAAGGCATCCAGAGCCCACATACACACAAATCAGAGGCCTACCCCCTGTTTCTGATCCCCACTGGAAAATGTGTATCCAGGAGGCAGCAGCTGCTTTCAGGAAAACCAGGGCTTGGATTTTCACCTCTGAGGCAGGTGGACAGAATCAGGACATTTTCCAGCTTGTCACATCTACCTCAGGAAAAAAGTGCCCCAAATGGCAGGACCCACATTCCGGAATCGTGGAGGGTGCACACCCAAGTGTGGCCTGCCATCCTGAGGTGTGGATCGCAGGCAGCCACAGAGGGGAACGGAATGTGAAGACATGTTGGTTAAAAGGCCCACTTCAGTTCTCTGGAACTTTGTTCAATTGTGTTGTTCACCATTAGAGTCTCTAGCCCTCACTCCTCACATACCATCACCACCCTCACCCATTCCCATGCTCCATCCATGTCTACCCATTCCCTCCATCACTCTTTACCCTTACATTCTCCATGCTAACTTACCTAGTATCCATCACGGGCAAATTTCAAAAGCCAAGCTGAAACGACAAAAGATACACATCTATTACAGGTGCCACTGCATAAAGAACAAAGAACAGTACAGCACAGGAACAGGCCCTTCAGTCCACAAAGTCTGTGCCAACTCAGATCCCTCTCTAATCTAATATTTTCTTGCATCTACATGGTCCATATCCCTCTATTCCCTGCCTATTTATGTATCTATCCAGGTGCCCCTTGAACATTGTTATAGAATCTGCTTCCATCTCCTCCGGCAGCACATTCAAGGCATTCACCACCCTCTGTGTGAAAAAGTTGTCCCTTACATCTCTTTTAAACTTTCTCCCTCTCACTCTCAAACTATGCCCCCAGTAATTGATTCTTCGACCCTGGGGAAAAAAACTCCAATTCATAAAAGCTCATTTAATACATTTAAATCTCATCAAGAACTTAATCCCTTAGAAAAACAAACATTTACATTCAACCCTATATCACATCACTCCATCACACTGTGATAATGAAAGGTTGTGGAAGCAGTCAATGAGTAATAATGCCATAATGAGAGCACTTAGAAATCATAGAAACCCTACAGTGCAGAAACAGGCCATTCGGCCCATCAAGTCTGCACCGACCACAATCCCACCTAGGCCCTACTCCCATATCCCGACACATATTACCCGCTAATCCCTCTAACCTATGCATCTCAGGACACTAAGGGGCAATTTTAGCATGGCCAATCAACCTAACCCGCACATCTTTGGACTGTGGGAGGAAACCGGAGCACCCGGAGGAAACCCACGCAGACACGAAGAGAATGTGCAAACTCCACACAGACACTGACCCAAGCCGGGAATTGAACCCAGGTCCCTGGAGCTATGAAGCAGCAGTGCTCGCCACTGTGCTACCGTGCCACCCCACGTTGATATAACCACTTGTGGTTATATCAACAAAATCTATTGAAACTTCAAACACAGTTTTTTTTCAACTCTGACACAGGCAGGCTCTTTTTTAAATATTTAAGGACTGGCAATTTAAATGACTTGCAGCTTGTCCGTTCCACAGTTCTTATCCACCTTTTACAAGCAGTTACATCTGTTATAAAAAAAGTCATCACATACAATGTGGGATAAGGCCCTCGCCGAGCAAGAACCTAGCAAGTGTTGTTTTGAACTCAGTAATGAGTTAAAACTGTCTCCGCTCAAGTATTCTCTTTGTGTGACTCACGTCCAGCCCTCATTCCACTACTGGCAATTCAATTCATTTCAATTCATTTCAATTCAATTTATTTCAATTAAATTCATTACAATTCAATTCACTTCAATTCAATTCATTTCATTTCATTTCAATTCATTTCAATTCAATTCAATTCATTTCAATTCAATTCATTTCATTTCAATTCAATTCAATTCATTTCAATTCAATTCATTTCAATTTAATTCATTTCAATTCACTACAATTCAATTCAGCTCAATCCATTTCATTTCAATTCAATTCAATTCATTTCAATTCAATACAATTCAATTCAATTTAATTCATTTCAATTAAATTCACTACAATTCAATTCAATGCATTTCAATTCATTTCAATTCAATTTAATTCATTTCAATTGAATTCACTACAATTCAATTCATTTCAATTCAATTCACTACAATTCAATTAAATTCAATTCATTTCATTTCATTTCAATTCATTTCAATTCAAAGATGTGCAGGTTAAGTTGATTGGCCAGGTTAAAAATTACCCCTTAGAGTCCTGAGATGCGTAGGTTAGAGGGATTAGCGGGTAAAATATGTGGGGGTAGGGCCTGGGTGGGATTGTGGTCGGTGCAGACTCGATGGGCCGAATGGCCTCCTTCTGCACTGTAGGGATTCTATGATTCTATGAATTCACTACAATTCATTTCATTTCATTTCAATTCATTTCAATTTAATTCAATTATTTCAATTAAATTCAATTCATTTCAATTCAATTCAATTCACTACAATTCAATTCAATTCATTTCATTTCATTTCAATTTCATTTCAATTAATTTCAATTCAATTCAATTCATTTCATTTCATTTCATTTCAATTCAATTCAATTCATTTCATTTCATTTCATTTCAATTCAATTCACTTCACTTCAATTCAATTCATTTCAATTAAATTCACTATAATTCAATTAAATTCAATTCATTTCATTTCATTTCAATTCATTTCAATTCAATTCACTACAATTCATTTCATTTCATTTCAATTCATTTCAATTTAATTCAATTATTTCAATTAAATTCAATTCATTTCAATTCAATTCAATTCATTACAATTCAATTCAATTCATTTCATTTCATTTCAATTTCATTTCAATTCATTTCATTTCATTTCATTTCAATTTCATTTCAATTCATTTCATTTCAATTCATTTCAATTCATTTCATTTCATTTCATTTCATTTCAATTCAATTCACTTCAATTCAATTCAATTCATTTCAATTCAATTCAATGCATTACAATTCAATTCATTTCAATTAAATTCACTATAATTCAATTCAATGCATTACAATTCAATTCATTTCAATTCAACTCAATTCACTACAATTCAATTCAATTCAATTCAATTCCATTCATTTCAATACAAACTGTGCTGAGATGGCTGAGGGGTTACGCAAAAGTCTTTGATATCACTGGACTAGGAAGGGGGAGAGGAAAGAAAAAATAAGACATCCACTGCTGCTGGGAGGCTTGGTGAGGATAGAACCAACTGGGCATGATGGCTGTCATGGTTGAGTAGCTTGCTTACACCAACCGTCAAGGCTCACATGCCCCAGTGACCATGTGAGCAAGGGACAACATGCCTGCTGGCATCCATGGAGTGGTACTCCAGAGCGGTACTCCAGCGGCACTTTGTATTCCAGAGTGCATCAGTGCCGACAAAAGGGAAAAGAAAGAAAACTGAGCCAAAACAGATTTTCTTCCATTGCTGGGAACAGGTAATTATTAATCAAACAGCTTCAGTAAATGGGCAGTAATCAGAAGAAAGTGTTAGCAACATAGGTCCCTCCCAGGCTAAATGTTTTGCAAATCTATTCCTTCATTTGCACACACAGTTGAAAAAGATATTCCAAAGTGTCAGAACGCACTGCCGAATGATTCATTTTGACAGTTGTCATAGAAATGAAACATTATCTGCTTGACATTGTGCTTTGCTGTCGTCTCTCAAGCAGCTCAGACGATCTTCTCATGTTGGTTAGGAATGCTAAAATGATTTGCGAAAAGTAAATAAGAGGACAATGTTTATTTAGAAAGCATGAAAGAAACCACTTTGCGTTCGAACCTCCCGCATTCTGCAAAACCCCCAAAACAACGGCTCACAACATCTCTCTGACTCTGCAGAACTTGCCAACATATAAACACCACAGTCAACATTCTGTCCAGACAAAAGCACTACATGACTAATAGAAGCCACATGATTCATCCTAGATTGATTTACAGACTCAATTTTTTTTTTAAACGCTCCAGCCATGATAATGTGACAAACCGGAATCCTCCCATTTTGAGGGGGAAAGCCATAATCACTAATTTGAAGGCAACAGACATTGGGGAAAACATTGGCTCCCCTTGATTATTTTTTCAGCCCTCTTCAACGATTCACCCTGGTTAAATCACCGAGCAACTGAACTGTTGGAACCAGAGATTGTTGCAGGTCATGGATTTTTAATCCAATGGGGGGAGCGAGAGGACAATTGGTTTGGGGTTAAAGAAGCCAGAGTTGTCACTTCTAACCGTTATAGAGTCATAGAGCAATACAGCACAGAAACAGACCCTTCATCACAACTGGTCCATTCCGACCATGGTGCTCTCCCAGCTAGGCCCAATTGCCCATGTTTGGCCCATATCATAGAATTAGAGAATCCCTACAGTGCAGGAGGAGGCCATTCGGCCCATCGAGTCTGCACTGACCACAATCCCAGGCCCTATCCGCGTAATCCCACATATTTACCCTGTTAATCCCCTGACACTTGGGTCAATTTAGCATGGCCAATCAACCTAAACCACACACCTTTGGACTGTGGAAGGAAACCGGAGCACTCGGAGGAAACCCAGGCAGACACGGGGAGAATGTGCAGACTCCACACAGACAGTGACCCGAGCCGGGAATCGAACCCGGGTCCCTGGCGCTGTGAGGCAGCAGTGCTAACCATTGTGTCACCATGCCACCCCTCCCATCCTTTCCCATCCATATATTTATCCTAATGCTTTTTAAGCATTGCTACTGTACCTCCTTCAACCACTTGCTCTGGTAGCTCATTCCATAGACGCCCCACCCTCTGTATGAAGAGGTTGCCTCTTTTAAATCTTTTAAATCCTGGTGGGCATTGAATCATAGCATCTCTACAGTGCAGAAGCAGGCCATTTGACCAATCGTGTCTGCACTGACTCTCCGACAGAGCATCTTATCCAGGCCCTATTCCCGTGACCCCAAGTATTCATCCACATGGGGGTACGGACTGGGTGAAATTGTGGTCGGTGCAGACTCGATGGGCCGAATGGCCTCTTTCTGCACTGTAGGGTTTCTATGATTCTATTTCACTAATCTCCTTAACCTACATATCTTGGGACACTATCATTATCAATTCTCACCTTAAACCTATTCCTTCCAGTTTTTAATTCCCCTTCCCTGGGAAAAAGACTACATGCGTTCACTCTCTCTATGCCTCTCATGATTTTATGCACCTCAACAAGGTCACCCCTCTTCCTCCTACATTCCAAGAGCTATCTAAAGATACTTTCACGAAATTCGGGTGTAGACATGACTGGGTTTAAATGTGATATCCCATGGAATTGAATAATCCACAGTCACCACTGACCAGGTTTACACGGGAAAGATGACCACAAGGTACAGAAAGCAACCAGAACCTATGGAATTGGACTTCAGATAGAATCATCGGCTTTAGGTGAACAAGTTGGGGAAGTTGGAGAAAAGTCCAATGATGAGCAGGTTAGGTGGATTTTCCATGCTAAATTGCCCTTTAGTGTCCCAAGATATGTAGATTAAGGGGATTAGTGGATGAATACTTGGGGTTACGGGAATAGGGCCTGGATAAGATGCTCTGTTGGAGAGTCAGTGCAGACGCGATTGGTCAAATGACCTGCTTCTGCACTGTAGAGCTTCTATGATCCAATACGCACCAGGCAGCTTGCATTCCCCCTATCCCGAACTTCCTTCACTTGATTTTTCATAAGATGGGAACAGCCAATTACATTTAGAAGATAAAACAAAACCAATTTGCATTCGTATAACAGATTTAATGTAGGAAAATGTGCCAAGACACAAGGTATAAGAAGCAGAGACCTTGGCCAGAGGAAAGATAAGAAAACCTTGGTCAAAGACATGAGTGTTAAGGTAGGAAATACATATTAACAAAAGTATTACAATTATGAAATAATGGATTTGAATAAATAAAGTGGTGTCCACCTCACTGGATTCAATACCCATCCCCTCCACTTCTGGTTAAAGCAGTGGTTCCCATAAACATTAATGTTAATAAACTAGATACATAGGGCGTGATTTTATAGCCTCACTCAAATGAGATCGGAGATTCCCACCCGAGGTCAATGAACAATTCCGTTGTCCGCCCTTCACCTGCGCCAATTCTGTGGCAGGCAAGGCAGTAGAATCATAGAATCCCTATGGTGCAGAAGGAGGCCATTCGGCCCATCTAGCCTGCACTGACAACAGTCCCACCCAGGCCCTATCCCCGTAACCACACGCATTTACCCTGCTAATCCCCCTGACACTCAGGGAGAATTTAGCATGGCCAATCCACCTAATCAACACATCTTTCGGACTGTGGGACGAAACCAGAGCACCCAGAGGAAACCCACGCAGACACGGGGAGAATGTGCAAACTCCACACAGACAACCACCCGAGGCTGGAATTGAACCCAAGTCTCTGGCACTGTGAGGCAGTAGTGCTAATTGCTGTGCCGTGCCGCCCTGTCTTGGCAATATCCTCCAGTCCTGCGCTTTTGAGCATCTTCAGTTTTGGTCCTTCCACTGTTGGCAGCCATGCATTGGGCCCCCAAGACCCTCTGTCGGAATTCTGGAATTCCCTCCTGAAGTCTCTCTGGCTATCTCTTTTTAACTAAACATTCCATCCTTCATCCCAATGTCATTGGATGAAATGCATTGTAAATTATTTTTCCATAATGCCCCTATGAAGTGCCTTGGGATATTTTACTATATACATATAAGATGTGTCCCACATTTGTAGTCTTTTCAATCCCACTATCTATCCACTGCAGAAACATATGTATGACTTTTTTATGGTTTATTCACTGATGTTGAAAATGCCCTTCTGAATTTCAGTTCTCCCTGGATTTGAAGAAAATTCAATTCGCTGAGATGAATACAGAGTGTGTGTCTCACTCCAGTTTGATTTACCAACAATCCGAAGCCCACATCTCAAAAGCCTTTAACTTCAGCCACGCTGTGATGATTTGTCTACTGAGTAATTAATCAATCATCAACAAATGCTTAGACACGAGGGGTAAAGCAACACACTGAACTCCTGCTGTTCAATGTGGAAAATTACAAGAACATAATCAATGAATATCCCTTGTTATGGATGGCACGGTGGCAGAGTAGTTAGCACTGCTGCCTCACAGTGCCAGGGACCTGGGTTCGATTCCCAGCTTGGGTCACTGCCTGTGTGGAACCTGCACATTCTCCGCGTGTCTGCGTGGGTTTCCTCCGGATGCTCCAGTTTCCTCCCACAGTCCGAAAGATGTGCTGGTTCGGTGCTAAATCCTCCCTCAGTGTACCCGAACAGGCGCCGTAGTGTGGCGACTAGGGGATTTTCACAGTAACTTCATTGCAGTGTTAATGTCAGCCTTACTTGTGACACTAATAAAAAAACTTTAAATGTTCAGGTGATATCTATTCATTAGTTTGCAATTTATTTTTTTTTAAAATCACTGTCCATTGATATGATTACTTCTGGATCCCACTCAATGGGAGAACTTCCTTCTCGGTTCCACATCCTGAGCTGCACCGATACAGGCAGCAATCCTTTCCCTCCATGTTAAATGAAATTTGACTTGTATAAGCTCAGCCTGACAGTATTTCTGAGATGCCACCCTGCCCTCTGCAGTAAATAGTCGCTATACGCAGTAAAAATGTGTCTGCAGTGCAAAATAATCCCCAAAATGCAAATGATTTATCAGGACAAATGGTCCATTTGATACAATATTAAAGACCAGCCCGCCCCATTAGGTTTTACTATCACTTTGGTTTAAAGTGTGAGCTATACATACAAAATAAAGTCATAGGGTGCGATCTGACCGGCCGTTCACGCCCCGCTGTCGCTGCAAGCGAGGACGAAGAATTGGGCGCTCAACCAAGTCTCTATTCGCTGCAGCGGGACCGGAGAATCCCGCCGGTGTGAACGGCTGGGAATTTCTGCCCCGATGGCGGGATTTGCCAGCCTCGCTTGCCCCTAAACCGAAAAATCCCAACCGAGGTCAACGGATCTTTCCATGGTCCGCCCCTCGCCCGCTCCAATTCCCGTGGCGGGCAGGACAGTAAAATTCACCCCATAATGTCTCAAGGTCGCCTTTTCCTCTCAAACTGTAACCCCAGAACAATTCAACTTCCCAACAGCTCCTGTCTTATAGCCAGATGTCAACACCCTCCCATTAAATCCGCACAGTGTATACAAAGACCATTCAGCCCATCGAGTCTGTACTGACTCTCCAAAGGAGCCTTGCTCTATCTCCATAACCATGCGCATTTACAATGGCTAATCCCCTCGCCTGCACGTCTTTAGACGCTGAGGAGCAATTTAGCAAGGCCAATCCACCTAACTTGCACGTCTTTGGAGTGTGGGAGGAAAGCGGGGCACCCGGAGGAAACCCACAGGGAGAAAGCGCAAACTCCATACAGTCACCCAAGGCCGGAATTGAACCCGGATCCCTGACACTGTAAGGCAGCAGTGCTAACCATTGTGCCACCGTGCCACCTTTGTTTCGTGCTTTGGTCTGGGCAGCACAATTGTCAGTAGTAACTGATGATAGCTAAAAAAAGCTGCGACTTGCTCCTTGCTCCCCTGTAAGGGGCAGGCTTTTATTCCTTCCACTTTGTTTACCTGGGGCTTTATGACCCCACACACTACAGTATATCCCCGGTATTTGGTTTCTGACAACAATGTGACTCTTTTCGGGTATACCATGAGCTAAGATATTCTGAGCTGTCTAACAGAGACCCTGCATTATGTAACTGTGAACTCCTGTCAATGCTAACAGTAAACTAACTCCTCAAACATCGATCAATTAAAATATTCAGCATTACATCTTTCCCCCTTTTAACTAAAGATGGTGGGTGAGATTCTCCAGCCTCCCAGCCGTGTGTTTCCCGCCAACAGGAGGTGGTGTGTTGTTTATTAGCAGCAGGATTCTCCAGTCCCGCTGCTGTCAATGGGAATTCCCATTGACGTCACCCCACACCGGCAGGAAACCCGCGGGCAGGGGTGCATTGCCGGTGAGACCGGAGAACCCCGCTGGCGTGAACGACCAGAGAATTCCAGCTCTTATTTTTAATTAAAACATTCTAAGCAACAAACATAAATACATCAAGTCATCGGTTAGATTTCAATGTGTCTGTTTTCTCTAAGTAGAGAAATAATAAGGTCTCTTTGACCTATGATTAGATCTATGAAGTTGGTGTTGTGGCTTTGTGTGATCAACTTCATGAGGTGTACGGTCAACATCATTCATATAAGTAAGTCTATCCTCAGCACGGTGGCACAGTGATTAGTACTGCTGACTCACAGCGTCAGGGACCCGGGTTCGATTCCCGGCTTGGGTCACTGTCTGTGTGGAGTTTGCACGTTCTCACCGTGTCTGCGTGGGTTTCCTCCAGGTGCTCCGGTTTCCTCCCACAGTCTGAAAGATGGGCGGGTTAGGTGGATTGACTGCGCTAAATTTTTCTTCAGCGTCAGAGGGACTATATAGGGTAAATGCATGGGGTTATGGGGATAGGGCCTGGGTGGGATTGTGGTTGGTGCAGACTTGATGGGCCGAATGGCCTCCTTCTGCACTGTAGGATTCTATGATTCTATGATAATCATTGTGATCGAAACATACTAGTCTGCCTGCTATCAAATATCTCACCTTCCTCTTGGTGCCATCATCCAAACAGCATCGGAACTGAGAAACCTCTTCATTGGCTTTGGACCTGACAGAGATGATGCAGGTTTGTGGTCACAATTTGGCCATTTGATTCATACCCAATGTTCAACCAAAAATAGTGATTTCCTTCTGCCTATTCATTTGTTAACGTACGTTTTTTAGTCAATTGTGTTGGGTATGGCAACTGAAGGGTGGCACGGTGCCACTGTGCTTAGCACTGTTCCCCTCCTGCCATTAAGATCGGCGGATAGTCATTGAGAAAGCAGCTGAGGAAGGTGTCTTGAAAAGCTCCAATTTTGTGTCCTAATAGTTGGACTCCAAGTGGGACAGTGGTTAGCACTGCTGCGTCACAGCACCAGGGACTCGAGTTCAATTCTGGCCTCAGGTCACTGTCTCTGTAGAGTTTGTACATTCTCCCCGTGTCTGCTTGGGTTTCCTCCGGATGCTCCGATTTTCTCTCACAGTCCAAAAATGTGTGGATTAGGTGGATTGGCCATGGTTAGTTCTCCCTTAGTGTTAGGGGGACTAGCAAGGGTAAATGCATGGGGTTACGGGGATAGGGCCTGGGTGGGATTAGTGTCGGTGCAGGCTCAATGGGCCGAATGGCCTTCTTCTGCACAGTAGGGATTCTATCATCATATTTCAAACACAATGAGAGAATAAAGTACTCAAAATATTCATGAAAAATGAATGCAGCAATTAAAAGCTTTGGTTCTTTTCCCTTACCGTACTAGATGTGTAACTTGGAAGTACATTTTCATGGACACAGCGATTACTTTATCGAAAAGACAAACACAAGTCGAGAACCGGAAAGAAACTCTGGGTGGAATTCTCCAGTCTCATACATCCCGCTACCGCTGCCAGCGAGAAGAGAGAATTTGGCGCTCAGCCAAATCCCTGTTCACAGCAGCGGGACTGGAGGATGTCAGTGGTGGGCAAGGTTGGAGGATTCCAGCCTCACACTATGAAAAATACAGCAACTAAAACGGAATTGGCACAACAAGTAAGGTTCAGGAATGTTGATTAGCTCAACAAAATAGGAAATGGCAATTGTGATTCAAGCATCATTACTAAAGATAGGCCAATTACAAGGAAATGACATTGAGCCTTAGATTCGTCATAGCACAGAAGAAGGCCATTTGGCCCATTGCATCCCCATGTTGGCTCTCCTAAGAGCAATTTATGAACTGCCACCCCTCTGGCTTCCCCCCACACATTCTCCCTTTGCAAATATGTAGAAAATGTAGAAGGTTTTACAGGACAGAAGGAGGTCATTCTGCCCATCATAACTGCGCCGGCCAAAAAGTTAAAGATGTTTATCAATGTTGTGCTTGGGGCGGCACAGGGGCACCATGGTTAGTACTGCTGCCTCACAGCTCCAGGGACACAGGTTCAATTCCGACCTCGGGTCACTGTCTGTGTGGAGTTTGCACGTTGTCCCCTGTGTCTGCGTGCGTTTCCTCCAGGTGCTCCTGTTTCCTCCCATACTCCAAAGATGTGCAAGGTGGATTGGCCATGCAAAATTGCCCCTTCGTGCCCAAGATGTGTAGGTTAGAGTGTTTAGTGGAGTAAATATGTGGAGTTACAGGGATAGGGCCTGGGTGGGATGCTCTGTTGGAGAGCCAATGGGCCAAATGGCTTCCTTCTGCACTGTAGGGATTTTATGATTCTTAATAACACACTGAGTTCCAAAGATACACTGCAGATGCACATATTGGCACCTTCCTGTGTCACAAGCTCACAATCCAGAGGGATGTTTGCCAGATGAACATGGAATTCCCTGTGCAACGTGACATCTTAGTTTCTGTTAACAGTGAAAAATGTCTGAGACTCATAGTGATGTCCTCTGTCTCTTTGGTTCAATACAGTGGGGGTGTAAAAATGTTGAAATCATGCACACTACAACCATTGATTTGCTTGATACCTATAAGAATATAAAAAATCAGAATTTCACAAATAACCACATCATTATATAGCACACCAGTATTATTCTCCAGCGAGACAGACTGGTAATTAAAAATATGTTTCATCGTGTCTGTACTTAGCCTTCTGTGTAGAATCCAAATTAAGGCTAGCTTGTTTTCTATAAAACAACTTGACAAACTGTAAAATATAATAATGTCTGTTAATATAAAACACAGCTGCATCTTCCTCCGAGCTCTTGGCATAGCTGTAAAGTAAGCATGATTTTGGAATAGTTTGCTGATGATGTTGGCCTTGAGTGGAAGGTAAACTTTGGGGAGGACATAGAGATATAGATAGATTAAGTGAGTGGGCAACGGGATGCAGATGGCAAGTATGAAGTTATTCACTTTGATCACAAGAATAGAAAAGCAGGATTTTTTTTAATGCTGTTAAACGTGTAAGTTGACACTTTTGATTTGATTTATTATTGTCACATGTATTAGTATACAATGAAAAGTATTTTTATTTGCGCGCTATACAGACAAAGCATACTGTTTGTAGAGAAGGAAAGGAGAGAGTGCGGAATGTAGTGTTACAGTCATAGCTAGGGTGTAGAGAAAGATCAACTGAATGCGAGGTAAGTCCATTCAAAAGTCTGATGCCAGCAGAGAAGAAGCTGTTCTTGAGTTAGTTGGTGACCTCAGACTTTTGTATCTTTTTCCCGACGGAAGAAGGTGGAAGAGAGAATGTCCGGGGTGCGTGGAGTCCTTAATTATGCTGGCTGCTTTGCCGAGGCAGCGGGAAGTGTAGACAGAGTCAATGGATGAGAGGCTGGTTTACGTGATGGATTGGGCTACATTCATGACATATTGCAGTTTCTTGCGGTCTTGGGCAGAGCAGGAGCCATACCAAGCTGTGATACAACCAGAAAGAATGCTTTCTATGGTGCTTCTATAAAGGTTGGTGAGAGTTGTAACTGACATGTCAAATTTCCTTAGTCTTCTGAGAAAGTAGAGGTGTTGGTGGGCTTTCTTAACTATAGTGTTGGCATGGGGGGGACCAGGACAGGTTGTTGGTGATCTGGACACCTAAAAACTTGAAGCTCTCGACCATTCATTCTTGATGTTCAAGGAGATTTGAGTGTGCCCGTACAAGGAACGCAGAAAGTAGTCATGCAGATGCAGCAAGCAGTTGGGAAGGCAAATGGCAGGGTGGGCTTCATTGCAAGGAGATTGGAATACAAGACTAAAGAGGTCTTGCTACAGTTGTACAGGATTTTGGTGAGACACATCTGGAATACTGTCCCGTTTTGCTCTCCATATTTAAGAAAGGATGTATGCGCATTGGAGGTGGTACAGCGAAGGTTCACTAGATTGGTCCCTGGGATGGGGGAGTTATCTTATGCTAGATGCAGAGTTAATTGGGCCCATTTACTCAGGCGTTTAGAAGAATGAGAGGCAATCTTATTGAAAGCTACAAAGTTCCAAAGGAGCTTGATAGGATGGACACTGAAAGATTGTTTCCACTGGTCAGGGAATCTATAACACAGAGGAACGGTCTCAGGATAAGCTGCTAATCTTTTAGGACTGAGATCAGGGGGAATTGCTTCCACTCAACGGATTGTGATTCTTTGGAATTCTCTGCCCCAGATGATTGTGGGTGTTCCATCATTGAAAACATTTCGACAGATTTTTGATCTGTCAGGGAATTAAGGGACATGGGAAGCAGCTGGAAAATGCAGCTGAAGCCCCAAGATCAGCCATGACTGTATTGAATGGCGGAGCAGGCTCATTAGACCATATGGTCTACTACCAATCCTATGTCATGTCTCCTTGTGCCTGTGTCAGCTATGTGTGAGTTAGCAACAGTCTAACCTCAAATTCACGAAGGTTGTGGGTTCAAGTTCCATTCCAGAGACCTGAGCACATAGTCCAGGTTGAGAGAGTGCTGCATTGTCAGAGGTGTCACATTTTGGATGTTAAATATCTGCCTTCCCAGGGAGGTATAAAAGATCACGTGGCGTTATTTGATGACCAACAGAGCAGTTCTTCCAAGTGCCCTGGGTCAATATCTGTCATTCAGTAACATCACAAACCAAATATCTGGCTATTAATACATTACTGTTTTTGGGTCCTTCCTGTGTGCAAATTGCCTGCTGTATTTCCCTATATTGTGTTGCGAAGTAGAGTAATTGTAGATTGCTGTTTGTAAAATTGTAAAATGCCAGGGAAAAAGCATTGCATGGTCCCTTTAAAAAGGTGGACCTTTTTCTGTGCTCAGAAAGTTAAAAAAAATGCAAGTACATACAGAGTGCCCAAAGTGAAACATTTGTGTCGGAAGACCAAGCAGCAGGGTTACCAAGGCAACAGGCTTTCAAGTATTTGAATTATTTGAATTCAGCCTGTCAATTTGAATTAAACACTTAGTTACCAAGAACCTATTAAATTTAAATCTGATGGTTTTGGCAACCTAAGACCAATCCTGCAATGGGGGATATTGATATGTCATCACAGGTATGAAAGGAAGGGGGCAGTGTAACAGAAGATATGGGCAACTGCCACAGCTCATAGCTTTTAGCTCAAAGCCTCGTCTAGATCGCAAAGAATAAAGAAGAATCAACAGAGAAGGCCCAGAATATTCCGGAAGACACAAAACGTGGTTGTAATTTAGAGGGTGACTAAAATTCTATTTTTTTTGTTAATGAGTGGGAATTGTATTTATCTGGACAGCATTCCATTAGAAACGTGTTTGATTCGGTTTGTTAATAGTTTAGTTAACTTGTTCACTGTTCGTTAGATAAATAAATTGTTCCATATTGACTTTAGAGAGAGTGTCAGGGAGTTATTTTGATTTAGCCACTGAAAGTTGCTGAAGAGCAGATCGTTACACTTCTCACTCACTTTATGAGGCGAGGTACCCCTCTTTGAGTGGTTGGGTGTTAGTTTTCGGAGGGAGGATCCACCTCCGCTTCATAACAATTGCAACAATGGCTACTCTTCAGAAGGGCTCTTTGAAACATCCTGAGGTCATGCTATACAAATACAAGTTCATTCCTCCTTTCGTTATTGACGGGCGATGGGTTTTCTATAAATTGACTTGAGGATTTGCAGAATGGTTACCTTTGGGAAAAGGTCAAAGATGACTCACATGGCACTTGTGAAATGAGCCATTAAAAATAAGGATAAAATAATTGAAACTATTCCATTTTAAGCTCTCATGAATATTATAAATAGGGTTGGGTATAGAAAACACTGAAAAATGGCTTCAATTTTTAGTTGCCAGTTGGATCATCACTCAAGTTTCACTGGACCACATGCGAGTTATTAAGATGCCCTGCTTCTAGAAACATAAAGTAAAACTCACCATTCACGCACTGAAAAATGAATCGTCCTTTCATATAATCACTCATCAAATTCCGGTTGCATTATACAACAACCTGCTAGTTAACCATATTGTGCAATAGGTGTTCAGTGAGTTTGTCCGGGGTTTCAGACTCGTGGAGATATGATTGCTGCAAATCAAATACAAACAGAAAATGCTTCAAAGACATCCTCAAAGCCTCCTTGAAAAAGCCCAACATCCCCACCGATATCTGGGAACCCCCAGCCCAAGGCCACCCAAAATGAAGGGAAAGAATCCGGGAAGGAGCTGAACACCTCCAGTTTCATCGCTGAGGGCAAACTGAAGCCAAACATCGACAGTGAAAGGTGTGCGTGGCTCCTGCACATCTCCTGCACAAATGCTCCTCCAGAGCTCCACGTTCTTCAGGCATTTGAGGGCTCTGGATTTGTACTTGATGGAGTTTAGAAGAATGAGGTAGATCTCATTGAAACTTATAGAATGCTGAAAGGCCTGGATAGAGTGTATGCGGGGAAGATGTTCCCATCAGTAGGGGAGACTAGAATCCGAGGGCACAGCCTCAGAGTAAAGGGACGACTCTTTAGAACCGAGATGGGAAGCATTTCTTCAGCCAGAGGGTGGTGAATCTGTGGAATTCATTGCCACAGAAGGCTGTGGAGGCCAGATCATTGAGTGAACCTAAGACAGAGATAGATAAGTTCTTGATTGGTGGGGGGGGAGAGTGGGGTTGAAAAACATATCAGCCATGATCGAATGGAGCAGCAGACTCGTTGGGCCAAATGGCCTAATTCTGCTCCTATATGTTATGGTCTTATGCTCTAATTTGGGCACCCCACACACACCTGCCCTCCCCCCCCCCCCCCCCCCCCCCCCCTCCGCCCCCCTCCGCCCCCCAATACCGTCTGTCCTACCTACGACATAGACTGTAGGGCACGCTATGGACTTCTCAGAGACCTGAGAAATCATTCTTTGTGTAGAAGCAAGTCATCCTCGACCCCGAAGGACCCAGGTTCGATTCTGGCCTCAGGTCACTGTCTGTGTGGAGTTTGCACATTCTCCCCGTGTCTGCGTGGGTTTCCTCCGGGTGCTCCGGTTTCCACTCACAGTCCGAAGATATGCGGGTTAGGTTGATTGGCCATGCTAAATTGACCTTAGTGTTAGGGGGATGAGCAGGGTAAATGCGTGGGGTCATGGGAATAGGGCCTAGGTGGGATTGTGGTCGGTACAGACTCGTTGGGTCAAATGGCCTCCTTCTGTACGACAGAGATTCTGTGATTTATGACTGCCTATGAAGAAGAAGAAACCCTTTCAGTAAAGAAAAGCTCTGTGCCTTGGCTTCACCAACCAACTTGGAATCCATTAAGAGTAAGAGCTTTCAGGTTGCATTCATCATTACAGCAGAATTGAAGGGGTTCCATTGAACACATTCTTTAATCAACATTGGGAGCTCTTAGTGCTGAGATTCGTATAAAAAGTTTCACTCCTCAGCACTGACATACGTTAAGCTGATAAACATTACTTTTAATGAACTTTCACATCTCTATTGAAGTGAAAATGTATATTTTCACGTTGACTAAAATAATACATCCTTCTCCGAGTTCTCAGTGGAGAGAAGCTGAGCTGTAGGGATTCCAGTAACAATTCGCACAAGTGCTGAATTCAGCAAGATTCCCTTCAATGTTGCCTGGAGAAGAACCAAGGATTCTACGACTCCTGAATGCTATTTGGTGACCCTTTCTGGAAGTGAGCTCATCGAATCATCATAGAATCCCTACAGTGCAGAAGGAGGCCATTTGGCCCATTGAGTCTGCACCGACCACAATTCCACCCAGGCCTTATCCCCACAACCCCATGCATTTACCCTAGGTAGTCCCCCTGACACTAAGGGGCAATTTAGCACGGCCAATCAACCTAACTCGCACATCTTTGGACTGTGGGAAGAAACTGGAGCATCCGGAGGAAACCCACGCAGACACGGGGAAGAACGTGCAAACTACACACAGTCACCCAAGCCAGGAATCGAACCCAGGTCCTTGGCGCTGCGAGGCATCAGTGCTAACCACTATGCCACCGTGCCACCCTTATTTGTGGATCTCACATGGCTCTCATGTAAGGGCAGGGATGATCTTGACTTTGATGCCATGTTTGTAGAAATAACTCACTAGCTGTCACAGTTCCGGGTTCATGTAGAACTCGGTGCAATATTGAAGGACAAGCAAGGCCAAGGATCAAGGAGTCAACTTATGTATTGGGCTGGCGGGGAAGTGAAATCACAGAAAATAGAATAGTTGTGGGGAGGAGTGAGGATCTGTAGTGTTTGTGTTTTTTAAGGGCAACATGGTCTAAGTCATGAAAATACATGTATGATGTGTATTCTGAGAGAAACTGCATTAAAGGCCGCTTTGATAAAGGGAAGAAATAAACACCATGTTTGCGTGGGTTTTCTCCAGGTGCTCCCACACTCCAAAGATGGCACAGTGGTTAGCACTGCTGCTCCACAGCTCCAGGGACCCGGGTTCAATTCCCGGCTTGGGTCACTGTCTGTGTGGAGTTTGTACGTTCGCCCCATGTCTGCGTGAGTTTCCTCCGGGAGCTCTGGTTTCCTCCCACAGTCCAAAGAATGCCAACGTCTTTTCGGGGGTGTGTGGGGTTGCTGTGTGGTGATTGTCTCTTTAAGGGTAACACAGCAGATTAAGGGTCACCTGGCTTTGGGGAGCAATTGGGACTCAGTGTGGGGAATCGCTCCAGGGGATGGAGCCCTCTTAGGCAGGAAACATGTAGGGAGCCGTGAGGCTACTGTTCTTTGCCAATTAATCTCAGCGGGTGAGGTTGATTGGCCATGCTAAATTGCCTTTTCGTGTCCTGGGATGTGTAGGTTAGAGGGATTAGCGGGGTAAATGAGTGGGGATAGGGCCTGGGTGGGATTGTGGTCGGTGCAGACTCAATGGGCCAAATGGCCTCCTTCTGCACTGTAGGGTTTCTATGATTCTGTGTGTAGGTTAGGTGGATTGGCCATGCTAAATTACAGGGTCATGATGTGGAGATGCCGGCATTGGACTGGGGTAAACACAGTAAGAAGTTTAACAACACCAGGTTAAAGTCCAACAGGTTTATTTGGTAGCAAAAGCCACACAAGCTTTCGGAGCTCTAAGCCCCTTCTTCAGGTGAGTGGGAATTCTGTTCACAAACAGAGCTTATAAAGACACAGACTCAATTTACATGAATAATGGTTGGAATGCGAATACTTACAACTAATCAAGTCTTTAAGAAACAAAACAATGTGAGTGGAGAGAGCATCAAGACAGGCTAAAAAGATGTGTATTGTCTCCAGACAAGACAGCCAGTGAAACTCTGCAGGTCCACGCAGAGTACTCTAAACTCTTCTAAACTCCATCAACTGTGGGAGTTACAAATAGTGTGACATGAACCCAATATCCCGGTTGAGGCCGGGGCTTAGAGGCCGGTATGTACACGGTACATACTCTTGCAATTCGGCCAACGTTGTCTACCAGATACGCTGCAAGAAAGGATGTCCCGAGGCATGGTACATTGGGGAAACTATGCAGACGCTGCGACAACGGATGAATGAACACCGCTCAACAATCACCAGGCAAGACTGTTCTCTTCCTGTTGGGGAGCACTTCAGCGGTCACGGGCATTCGGCCTCTGATATTCGGGTAAGCGTTCTCCAAGGCGGCCTTCGCGACACACGACAGCGCAGAGTCGCTGAGCAGAAACTGATAGCCAAGTTCCGCACACACGAGGACGGCCTCAACCGGGATATTGGGTTCATGTCCCACTATTTGTAACTCCCACAGTTGATGGAGTTTAGAAGAGTTTAGAGTACTCTGCGTGGACCTGCAGAGTTTCACTGGCTGTCTTGTCTGGAGACAATACACATCTTTTTAGCCTGTCTTGATGCTCTCTCCACTCACATTGTTTTGTTTCTTAAAGACTTGATTAGTTGTAAGTATTCGCATTCCAACCATTATTCATGTAAATTGAGTCTGTGTCTTTATAAGCTCTGTTTGTGAACAGAATTTCCACTCACCTGAAGAAGGGGCTTAGAGCTCCGAAAGCTTGTGTGGCTTTTGCTACCAAATAAACCTGTTGGACTTTAACCTGGTGTTGTTAAACTTCTTACTGAAATTACAGGATTACAGGGATCGGGTGGGAGAGAGGGCCTGGGTAAGACACGTTGATAACTCTGGGGTCAGAAATATGGTAGGAGTCAGCATGGCGTCTCTGCAGCTGGCAGAAGTCTTTCCAGACTGGAGATGGGTGACGTATAATAAAAACTTCGATGGACAGTCCTGGAGCAGCTCAAAATACTGATATCCCTAAATTAGCAGATTGAGTTTCTATTGAATAAAATAAATGGTGCACTGATGATGGAAAAGAGAAAAGTAATACTGTCTAATTGTATTATTAGAGCACACTCATATAAATTATATCGGTCACTTAGGGGAAAACAATGGAACTCTTGGAAGGAGAGATAAGAGTATGGTGATACTTGCCTGATATATCCAATGATTAATTTAGCATTAGGCTGTGATATGATTAATTCTAATACCCTCCTAATTGATCATTCTAGGACAATGTTTAGTACAAAGGAGTACTTTCAAGTCTTTCTTTTGGAATCTATTTGGTCTTGCAATAAATCTCTGAATCGACCACGTTGCTCTGGTGTTATAATATTGTCAGTAACCCCAGTCCAACGTCGGCATCTCCACATCATGGTTACAGTATTATCCCAAGCTGAGTTAGGATTGCTGGTTTCTTTAAAGAGTGGGCATCAACATTCTGTTTCAACAGAATTATTCCCAGGTACGACCTGTAATTGATTTCTATCATAGAATCCCTACAGTGCAGAAGGAGGCCATTTGGCCCATCGAGTCTGCACCGACCACAATCCCACCCAGGCCCTATCCCCGTACCCCCAGGCATTTACCCTAGCTAATCCCCCTGACATTAATGGGCAATTTAACATGGCCAATCCACCTAACCCGCACATCTTTGGACTGTGGGGGGAAACTGGAGCACCCGGAGGAAACCCACACAGACAAGGGGAGAACGTGCAAACTCCACGCAGACAGTGTTAACCACTGCACCACCGTGCTGTCCTGTAGTTACCTTTGCAATGGAATGTTAACTGTACCACAATGCCTTTTGTGGCAAAAACAGAAAATACCGGGAAATCTCAGCAGATCTGACAGCATCTGTGGAGATGCCGACCCCTTGAGGCTCATCCTGGCTCAAAACATTCTCTCTCCACAGATGCTGTCAGACCAGCTGAGATTTTCTAGCATTTCCTGTTTTTGCTTCAGATTCCAGCATCCGCAATATTTTGCCAACATCTTTTGTGGGATTTGGTAGGCGGCGGGAGGGGGGGTGTGGGGGTTTGCTGTGTGGTGATTGTCTCTTTAAGGGTAACACAGCAGATTAAGGGTCACCTGGCTTTGGGGAGCAATTGGGACTCAGTGTGGGGAATCGCTCCAGGGGATGGAGCCCTCTTAGGCAGGAGACATGTAGGCAGCCAAGAAGGCGCTGTACTTTGCCGATTAATAAATATCTTTTGTGTTGACAGACGAAGCTTGGAAAAGTGCATCATTATACCCAGCAAGACTGAAGCCAGGGAGGACCTGGGAGAAAACCCTTCACCGTTTGGAGTCCTGCCTCACACAAAGGAAGATGGCTGTGGTATTGGAGACCAATTATTTCAGTCCCAGTGTCCGAGGCCCAATCCTCTCCTGCAACTACCAGAGGCAGTACTCGAGGCGGGTATAATTTTGTCTTTTAAAAAGACAGTTACATGGGTATAGAGGGATATGGGCCAAATGTGGGCAATTGGGACTAGCTTAGTGATAAAAACTGGGCAGCATGGACAAGTTAGGGTCTGAATCTGCTGTGTTGCCCTTAAAGGGACAATCACCACACAGCCGCCCCCTCGGTCCCACCCGCCAAATCCTACAAAAGACGTTGGCAAAATATTGCGGATGCTGGAATCTGAAGCACAAACAGGAAATGCTGGAAAATCTCAGCAGGTCAAGAAGGGCCTGTTTCCATGCTGTAAACTTCTATGACTCTATAACTGCAATAATGACCTTCCCTCCATCATAGGATTGGGAGTGAGGAGTTTCTCTGAAGGCTGCACGTTGTTTTCTGTTCTATTCACCTCAGATACTGAAGCAGTCCATGTCCATATGCAGCAAGACCTGGAAGAGTCAGGCTTGGGCTGATAAGTGGCAAGTAACACTCATGCCACATAAGAGTTAGGCAATGACCATCTCCAACAAGGGAGAATCTAACCATCTTCCCATCAACAATTGTACCATTGCTAAATCCACCTCCTCCCCCAAACTACCCCCCTCACCATTAACATCCTGAGGGTTACCGTTGACCAGAAATGTAACTGGGCCAGACATGTAAATACTGTGGCTACAGAGGGTCTGAAGTTCAAATTTTCTTGAACATCCAGAGCTTATCCACCAACCACAAAGCAAGAGTGTGATAGAATCCCCACTGAACTGGATGAGTGCAAATCCACCGCCTTTAGACATTCATTCCCTCTGCCACCGGCGCGCTGGGTTGCAGCCTGTATCATCTCCAAGGTGCCCCACAGAAACTCAACAAAGCTCCTTTGATAGCACCTTCCAAACCTGCAACCTCTACTACTTAGGAGGACGAGGGCAGCAGATGCATGCAAACATCACCACCTGCAAGTTCCCCTCCAAAATATACACCGTCCTAACTTGGAAATATATTGCCGTTCCTTCTCTCTGGTTGGGTCAGAATCCTGGAATTCCCTTCCTAAGAGCACTGTGAGTGTACCTACACCACATGAACTGCAACAGCTCACCACCGCCTTCTCAAGGGCATATAAAGATGGGCAATAAATATTGGCCTTGCCAGTGATACCCACATTTCATCACTGCATTTAAAAAGTTATTTCTTACTCTGGATATTAATGTTTCCATATTTTAGTTTGGATAGATGAGTGTTATCTTCCTGTGGTCGCAAAAGAATTTCCAATTGTCGTGACGCGAGTTCTGATTGGATCGTGTGCTCTTTACCCAATACCGCTCCCAAACTTCCTTACATCATTCAGAAAATGGCAGAATATCTCAAACGCTACACATTTGATTTGATTTGATTTATTATTGTTGCATACATTGGTATACAGTGAAAAGTATTGTTTCTTGCGCTATAGAGATAAAGCATACTGTTCATAGAGAAGGAAAGGAGAGAGTGCAGAATGTAGTGTTACAGTCATAGCGAGGATGTAGAGAAAGAACAAAGAACAAAGCAAAGAAAATTACAGCACAGGAACAGGCCCTTCGGCCCTCCTAGCCTGCACTGACCATGCTGCCCAACTGAACTAAAACCCCCTACCCTTCCGGGGACCATATCCCTTTATTCCCATCCTATTCATTTATTTGTCCAGAAACCCCTTAAAAGTCACTATCGTATCTGCTCCCACTCCCTCCCCCTAAGAAAGATCAACTTAGTGCGAGGTAGGTCCATTCAAAAGCCTGATGGCAGCAGGGAAGAAGCTGTTCTTGAGTCGGTTGGTACGTGACCTCAGACTTGTGTATTTTTTTCCCGAAGGAAGAAGGTGGAAAAGAGACTGTCGGAGGTGCGTGGAGTCCTTGATTATGCTGGCTGCTTTTCTGAGGCAGCAGGAAGTGTAGACAGAGTCAATGGATGGGAGGCTGGTTTGCGTGATGGACTGGGCTACATCCACAACCCCTTGTAGTTTCTTGCGGTCTTAGACAGAGCAGGAGCCAAACCAAGCTGGGTGACACAACCAGAAAGAATGCTCTCTATGGTACATCTGTAAAAGTGGGGTGGAATCTTACCAGTCCCGGTAAAAGCATTTGATAGTGGGGCAGGGG
The DNA here is from genome assembly GCF_964213995.1 of Mustelus asterias. Classification (NCBI taxonomy): domain Eukaryota; kingdom Metazoa; phylum Chordata; class Chondrichthyes; order Carcharhiniformes; family Triakidae; genus Mustelus; species Mustelus asterias. Next base: position 14,476,599 of record NC_135818.1, on the reverse strand, counting down.
TAAATTTGAAAAGTTCTGTCACTGTGCCTTTTTGCCACATGTGGTGGTGGTGGGGGTGGGGGGGAGGGGGGTTAGTGGTGGTGGGAGGTGGGGGGAGGAATTAAGGCGGTCACTTTACATGCAACTTGGAGAAGTTGATCTTATGGATGATGCATGCTACTGCCTCCCCACCTCCCCCGCCATCCCAACATCCAATCCCTTGCACTGTCAATTCCCCCCTGAGCAAGTGAGGGGAGAAGCCTCACAGTGGGAGGTCAGAGCATTGTTAAATGTTTAGGCTGTGGAACAGCCAATGTTGCTCTCTGTCCATGTCGTAGGCTTGCCACTGAGCTCTGAAATAGTGGAGAAGAATGTCTCTGCTGCCATATTGATTCACTTTCTCAGGCCTTCCAAGGACGCCAATCATGGTTATTGTGCCCCAGCCTGCCTCGGGGCTCCTGCGCTCACTATCAATGTGGATATTAAGATTGAAATATTTAAATCAGCTTTGAGTCTCTCCCTGGTGCAAGGCTGATCACGCCGGCTTCACAGTGCCGGTGGTATTGCAGGAGGCAAGAAAGTGGGCGCAAAGTCAGTTTTTCGCCTCTCTTGCAATCTTGAGGATCTCATAGAGACTTATAAAATTCTAACAGGACTAGACAGGATGGATGCAGGGAGGATGTTCCCGATGGCGGGGGAGTCCAGAAACAAGGATCACAGTCTGAGGATTCAGGGTAGACCATTTAGGAAGGAGGTGAGGAGACATTTCCTCATCCAAAGAGTGGTGAGCCTGTGGAATTCATTACCACAGGAAGTAGTTGATGCCAAAACATTGAATGTATTCAAGAGGCGGCTGGAGAGAATACTTGGGGCGAAGGGGAGAGAGCAGGATTAGGCTATTGAGTTGAATGATCAGCCATGATCGTAATGAATGGCAGAGCAGGCTCAAAGGGTCTAATGGCCTCCTCCTGCTCCTACCTCCTATATTTCTATGTTTCTATGTTACCGGCTCGCTACGCCGACTGACCAGTGGAATGAGCCGGTAAGATTGCCCCCACCATTCTTTAACCCTGGAATCATCCTTGTGACTCTCCTCTGTACTCTCTCCAATACCTGTACATCCTTCCTCAAGTATGGAGGCCAGAACTAGACACAGTACTCCAGATGAGGCCTACCTAGCATCTTATACAAGTTCAACATGGCCTCTTTATTCTTTGTACTCAATGCTCCTATTAATAAAACCTAAGATATTACACGCTTTATTAACTGTTCTCTCAACATGCCCTGCCATCTTGAAAAATTACTGCACATGTTCCCTAAGGTTCCTCCGTTCTTTAGAGTTTCTCCCTTTATTTCATACTCTCTCTCCATACTCTTCCTGCCAAAATGAATCACCTCAGTGTTTTAATCAGTAAGGGAATCAAGAGTTATGGGAATAAGGCAGGAAAGTGGAGTTGAGGATTATTATATCAAGTCAGCCATGATTTCATTGGCGAAGCAGACCCAATGGACTGAATGGCTTACTTCTGCTCCTATATCTTGTGGTCTACAGTCTTATGGTCTTTTGGACACCTCACATTTTCTTGCATGGAACTCTATCTGCCGCTAGTCTGCCCAATCCACCACCCTGTCACTGCCCTTTAGAAGTTCAAGACTATCCTCATCACAGTTTGTTAAGTCCTTCAACACCATTATTCCCACAAAACTCATCTCCAAACTCCATGGCCTGGGCCTCGGCCTCGGCTCCTCCCTCTGTGACTGGATCCTGAACTTCCTAACTCACAGACCACAATCAGTAAGGATAGGCAACAACACCTCCTCCACGATCATTATCAACACCAGTGCCCCACAAGCTGTGTTATCAGCCCCCTACTATACTCCTTATACACCTATGACTGTGTGGCCAAATTCCCCTCCAATTCGATTTTCAAGTTTGCTGACGACACCGTCAGATCTCAAACAATGATGAGACAGAGCACAGGAATGAGATGGAGAATCTGGTGAACTGGTGCGGCAACAATAATCTGTCCCTCAAAGTCAACAAAACGAAGAAGATTGTCATCGACTTCAGGAAGCATAAAGGAGAACATGCCCCTGTCGACATCAATGGGGACAAAGTAGAAAGGATAGAGAACTTCAAGTTTTTAGGTGTCCAGATCACCAACAACCTGTTCTGGTCCCCCCATGCCGACACTATGGTTAAGAAAGCCCACCAACTTTCTCAGGAGACTCAGGAAATTTGGCATGTCAGTTACGACCCTCACCAACTTTTACAGATGCACCATAGAAAGCATTCTTTCTGGTTGTATCACAGCTTGGCATGGCTCCTGGTCTGCCCAAGACTGCAAGGGACGACAAGAGATTGTGAATGTAGCCCAATCCATCACGCAAACCAGCCTCCCATCCATTGACTCTGTCTACACTTCCTGCTACCTTGGCAAAGCAGCCAGCATAATTAAGGATCCCACTCACCCCGGACATTCTCTCTTCCACCTTCTTCCGTCGGGAAAAAGATACAGAAGCCTGAGGTCACGAACCAACCGACTCAAGAACAGCTTCTTCCCTGCTGCTGTCAGACTTTTGAATGGACTTATCTTGCATTAAGTTGATCTTTTTCTACACCCTAGCTATTACTGTAACACTACATTCTGCACTCTCTTGTTTCCTTCTCTATGAACGGTATGCTTTGTCTGTACAGTGCGCAAGGAGCAATACTTTTCGCTGTATGTTAATTCATGTGACAATAATAAATCAAATCAAATCAAATCAAAATCAAAGTCTGAGACTACCGGGGAGGTAGCTCCAAAGAAGTCACACCAAAGACAAGTCACAGGAACAATAGGGTTTCATGAAGAACTGAACTCCTTGCCTTCCAGCCTTCGAGTGGCCGTAGGGGTGGTTTCCCAGGCAGGTCATCCCACACCCTAGGTCAGCTGACCTGTCCTCTTAAAATGGCTACACCTCAAATACGTAACACAGTTGACAATATTTCCAATCATCATATCATGTGTAAATTTTGAAATAAGTTCCTGAACGCCACTGTCTGGGTCATGAATATACCTTAGGAAGAGCAAGGGTTCCAACATGGACCTTCTGGGGCACTCCACTACAACGATCTTCCACCAGCATGACAATCAAGCATTTATCATTACTCTGTTTCCTGCCACTCAGCCAATTTCTTATCTAAGTGCCTATTTTCTCTTTTATTCCATTTTGGCGACATAAATCACAGTCTGTCTGAAAACTGGAACAGGCGGACAATGAATAATAAATGGGTGCTTCCATTACCCGGGAGATTTTTGCTTTGCTCCTATGCTATTTTTGAATCAAAGCAAGGGCCCATGAGAATTTGCCCCATTGATCACCGCCCGCCGCCACCCCCCGCGCGCAGCCCCCCCCCCCCCACCCCCGCACCCCCCTCCCGGAGAATGAGCTGATATTTCTCCTTCAGCATCTTTTCCAGATGTATCACAGCTTGGTATGGCTCCTGCTCTGTCCAAGACTGCAAGAAACTACAAAAGGTCGTGAATGTGGCCCAGTCCATCATACAAAACAACCTCCCATCCACTGACTCCGCCTACACTTCCCGCTGTCTTGAAAAAGCACCAGCATAATCAAGGACCCCACGTACTCCGGACATTCTCTCTTCCACCTTCTTCCATCGGGGAAAAGATACAAAAGTCTGAGATCACGTGCCAACCGACTCAAGAACCACTTGTTCCCTGCTACTACCAGACTTTTGAATGGACCTACCTTATTTTAAAAGGACTTAACTTCGAGGTTTCCACCTCATTGTTCCACAGGAGCAAGCGGAGAGGGAGCGATTCGAGTGAGAAGAGCTGAAGGTACGAGATTTTGATTTTTACATTACTTTTTGTTGGAGTTTTTTTTTCTAGTACAACAGGAAACAGGAAACCGGAAGTAGGCCGCGGAGAGGCCTGGGAAGGTTTTTGCCCAATAAATTTGAACGGGGAGGAAACCCGTGACTCTACACCTGTAGAGTCTCCCACCCTCCCCCCTCCTCTAACCTAAAAAAAAGACCAAGAGTGAGAGCATTTTTTTTTCACTCTTTCGTTTCTGCAAGTTATCTAGAGGGGATGTCAGGGAAGGCAGTGCAATGTTCCTCCTGCAGAATGTTTGATGTGAGGGACGCCGTCAGTGTCCCTGCTGATTTCACCTGTGGGAAGTGCACCCATCCACAGCTCCTCAAAAACCGCGTTAGGGAACTGGAGCAGGAGCTGGATGAACTTCAGGTCATTCGGGAGGCAGAGATGGCCATAGATAGAAGCTTCAGGGATGTAGTTACACCGAAGAATGAAGATAGATGGGTAACGGTGAGAGGGGCTGGGAAGAAGCAGTCAGTACAGGGATCCCCTGTGGTTGTTCCCCTCGGCAACAAGTATACCGCTTTGGATACTGCTGAGGGGGATGACCTACCAGTGGTGGGCCGTGGTGAGCGGATCTCCAACACTGAGTCCGTCCCTGTGGCTCAGAAGGGAAGTGGGGGGAGAGCAGGACAGCAATAGTTATTGGGGACTCGATAGTTAGAGGGACAGATAGGAGGTTCTGTGGCAGCGAAAGAGACTCACGGATGGTATGTTGCCTCCCGGGTGCCAAGATCCGTGACGTCTTGGACCATGTTTTCAGGATCCTTAAGGGGGAGGGGGAACAGCCACAAGTCGTGGTACACATCGGTACCAACGACATAGGTAAGAGAAGGGACGGGGATTTAAAACAGGAATTTAGGGAGCTAGGGTGGAAGCTGAGAGCCGAGACAAACCATGTTGTCATCTCTGGCTTGTTGCCGGTGCCACGTGCTGGCGAGTTGAGGAGCAGGGAGAGAGTGCAGATAAACACGTGGCTGCAGGGATGGTGTAGGAGGGAGGGTTTCAGTTACGTGGACAATTGGAGCACATTCTTGGGGAGGTGGGACCTGTACAAACAGGACGGGGTGCACCTGAACCAGAGGGGCATCAACATCCTGGGAGGGAAATTTGCTATGGCTCTTCGGGGGGGTTTCAACTAATTTGTCAGGGGGATGGGAAAACGAGCTGTAGTCCAGAAGCCAGTGTTGAGTGTAGTGAGGTACTGAGGAGGGAATCAAGGTCACAGGAGTGTACTGGCAGACAGGAAGGTGGGTTGAAGTGTGTCTACCTCAATGCAAGGAGCATCCGGAATAAGGTAGGTGCACTTGGAACGTGGATTGGTACTTGGGACTACGGTGTTGTGGCCATTACGGAGACATGGTTAGAACGGGGACAAGAATGGTTGTTGGAAGTTCCGGGGTATAGATGTTTCAGTATGAGTAGGGAAAATGGTAAAAGAGGTGGAGGAGTAGCATTGTTAATCAAGGATAGTTTAACGTCTGCAGAAAGGCAGTTCGAAGGGGATCTGCCTACTGAGGTAATATGGGCTGAAGTTAGAAATAGGAAAGGAGCGGTCTCGTTGTTAGGAGTTTTCTATAGGCCCCCAAATAGTAATAGCAATGTGGAGGAAGAAATTGCAAAGCAGATTATGGATAGGTGTGGAGGTCACAGGGTAGTTGTCATGGGTGACTTTAACTTTCCAAATATTGATTGGAACCTTTATAAGTCGAATAGTTCGGATGGGGCAGTTTTTGTACAGTGTGTGCAGGAGGGTTTCCTGACACAATATGTGGATAGGCCGACAAGAGGATGTGGATTTGGTATTGGGTAATGAACTGGGCCAAGTGTTAGATTTGCTTGTGGGAGAGCACTTTGGAGATAGTGACCACAATTCGGTGTCTTTCACTATTGCAATGGAGAGGGATCGGGCCATACGGCAGGGCAAGGTTTATAATTGGGGGAGGGGTAATTATGATGCGATTAGGCAGGAATTAGGGAGCATAAGATGGGAACAGAAACTGTCAGGGAAAGACACAAATGAAAAGTGGAGCTTGTTCAAGGAACAAATACTGCGTGTCCTTGAAAAGTATCTCCCTGTCAGGCAGGGAGGAAATGGACAAGTGAGGGAACCATGGTTCACAAAAGAGGTTGAATGTCTTGTCAAGAGGAAAAGGGAAGCGTATGTAAGGATGAGAAAACAAGGTTCAAATGGGTCGCTTGAGGGTTACAAGGTTACAAGGGCGGCACGGTAGCACAGTGGTTAGCACTGCTGCTTCACAGCTCCAGGGTCCTGGGTTCGATTCCCGGCTCGGGTCACTGTCTGTGTGGAGTTTGCACATTCTCCTCGTGTCTGCGTGGGTTTCCTCCGGGTACTCCGGTTTCCTCCCACAGTCCAAAGATGTGCGGGTTAGGTTGATTGGCCAGGTTAAAAAAAAAATGTCCCTGAGATGTGTAGTTAGCGGGTAAATATGTGGGGGTAGGGCCTGGGTGGGGTTGTGGTCGGTGCAGACTCGATGGGCCGAATGGCCTCCTTCTGCACTGTTGGGTTTCTATGTTTCTAAGGTAGCAAGGAATGAGCTAAAAAAAGGGCTTAGGAGAGCTAAGAGGTGGCATGAGAAGTCCTTGGCGGGTCGGATCAAGGAAAACCCCAAGGCTTTTTACTCTTATGTGAGAAGTAAAAGAATGTCCAGGGTGAGGTTAGGGCTGGTCAAGGACAGTAGTGGGAACTTCTGCATGGAGTCAGAAGAGATAGGAGAGGCAATGAATGAATACTTTTCTTCAGTGTTCACCAAGGAGAGGGGCTATGTTTTTGAGGATGAGAGTCTGATACAGGCTGATAAGCTGGAGGAGGTAGATGTTCTGAGGGAAGGTGTATTAGCAATTTTGAAAAATCTGAGGGTCGATAAGTCCCCAGGGCCAGATGGGATATATCCTAGGATTCTTTGGGAGGCAAGGGATGAGATTGCAGAGCCTTTGGCTTTGATCTTTGGGTCCTCACTGTCCACGGGGATAGTGCCAGAAGACTGGAGAGTGGCGAATGTTGTTCCTCTGTTCAAGAAAGGAAATAGGAATGACCCTGGTAATTAGAGGCCAGTTAGTCTTACTTTGGTTGTCAGTAAGTTAGTGGAAAAGGTCCTGAGGGATAGGATTTATAACCATTTGGAAAGATGCAGCTTAATCCGGGATAGTCAACATGGATTCGTGAAGGGTAAGTCTTGCCTCACAAATTTGATTGAATTCTTTGAGGAGGTAACTAAGTGTGTAGATGAAGGTAGAGCAGTTGATGTCATATACATGGATTTTAGTAAGGCGTTTGATAAGGTTCCCCATGGTCGGCTCATGAAGAAAGTAAGGAGGTGAGGGATAGAGGGAGATTTGGATGATTGGATAAGTAACTGGCTATCTCATTGAAGACAGAGGGTGGTGGTGGATGGAAAATTTTCAGACTGGAGACCAGTTACCAGCGGTGTACCACAGGGATCAGTGCTGGGTCCTCTGCTATTTGTGATTTTTATCAATGACTTGGAGGAGGGGGCTGAAGGGTGGGTCAGTAAATTTGCTGATGACACAAAGATTGGTGGAGTAGTGGATGAGGTGGAGGGCTGTTGTAGGCTGCAAAGAGACATTGATAGGATGCAGAGCTGGGCCGATAAATGGCAGATGGAGTTTAACCCTGATAAGTGCGAGGTGATTCATTTTGGTAGGGCAAATTTGAATGCGGATTACAGGGTCAACGGCAGGGTTCTGAGGAATGTGGAGGTCATGATGTGGAGATGCCGGTGTTGGACTGCGGTAATCACAGTAAGAAGTTTAACAACACCAGGTTAAAATCCAACAGGTTTATTTGGTAGCAAAAGCCACAAGCTTTCCGAGCCTTAAGCCCCTTCACTTGATGTCTATGTCGATGTGGAGGAACAGAGAGATCTTGGGGTCCATATCCACAGATCTCTAAAGGTTGCCACTCAAATGGATAGAGCTGTGAAGAAGGCCTATAGTGTGTTAGCTTTTATTAACAGGGGGTTGGAGTTTAAGAGCCGTGGGGTTATGCTGCAACTGTACAGGACCTTGGTGAGACCACATTTGGAATATTGTGTGCAGTTCTGATCACCTCACTATAAGAAGGATGTGGAAGCATTGGAAAGAGTGCAAAGGAGATTTACCAGGATGCTGCCTGGTTTGGAGGGTAGGCCTTATGAGGAAAGGTTGAGGGAGCTCGGGCTTTTCTCTTTAGAGCGGAGGAGGATGAGAGGCGACTTAATAGAGGTTTATAAGATGATGAGGGGGATAGATAGAGTGGACGTTCAGAGACTATTTCCTCGGGTGGATGGAGCTATTACAAGGGGGCATAACTATAAGGTTCATGGTGGGAGATATAGGAAGGATGTCCGAGGAAGGTTCTTTTCTCAGAGAGTGGTTGGGGTGTGGAATAGACTGCCTGCTTTGATAGTGGAGTCGGACACTTTAGGAACTTTCAAGCGGTTAGTGGATAGGCACATGGAGCACACCAGAATGATAGGGAGTGGGATAGCTTGATCTTGGTTTCGGACAAAGCTCGGCACAACATCGTGGGCCGAAGGGCCTGTTCTGTGCTGTACTATTCTATGTTCTATTTTCTATGTTCTTATATTAAGTTGATCTAGTTATGACTGTAACATTCTATTCTGTACCCTATCTTTTTCTTCTTCCCTATGTACTCACCTGATGAAGGAGCAGCGCTCTGAAAGCTCGTGATTCCAAATAAACCTGTTGGACTTTAACCTGGTGTTGTGAGAGTTCTTACTGTGCCCACCCCAGTCCAACACTGGCATCCCCACATCATACTCTATGAACAGTATGCTTTGTCTGTATAACGCACTGGAAACAATACTTTTCACTGTATACCAATACATGTGACAATGCTTGATTGTCAGGTTGGTGGAAGATTGTTGTAGTGGAGTGCCCCAGAAGGTCCATGTTGGAACCCTTGCTCTTCCTAATGTATATTCATGACCCAGACAGTGGTGTTCAGGAACTTATTTCAAAATTTACACATGATATGATGATTGGAAATATTGTCAACTGTGTTACGTTGGGTGTAGCCATTTTAAGAGAACATGTCAATCAAATAGCCTTACACGTACTGCTGCAATATTCCACCAATTTAGTTAAGTCCAGCACAGTGAAGAAACATGCTGTAAAGCATTTTATTATTAAAGGAAGAGGAACTCAAGAACAACACATCAAGACGGTTTCATACAAAATATTGCAACAGTCAAGTTCATCTATGAAATAAACATTTGCTGCTTCAGATTTTGCTGAAGTTCTCTACAGGCATCATTCAAGAGCAAGTTCTTCAAGAACATCTCACGAATGGGAGCGGACATCTTATTGGAAATTGTGGTAGATCAGAATTTCCTGTTAAAAATTGACAATGTAAGGTTCAGCTGACTGATTCACCTGTTGTGCGCTGGAGGTGAAAATGTTAATCAAATGTTGTGTTTGTTATTTGACCTTCTATTTTCCTCCATCAATCACTCTTGGGCTCTGATTTTCGGTTAATCCCTGGATAACACAGCCTTAAGAGCAAAATTGGCTTCGGGATTTGTTGCACAACTGATCTATAAGATTTATATCTTAATTATATTGACCAGTATAACTTTGGCACCTGCTTTGTGTTCAATTATTCATGGCCCTACAGTAGAGAACGCATGCAGTTGACAACTTTAATTTAGTCCAGTAGTGAACCATTGCTTGCAGAATATTCAGGCCGAACTATTTCATACTTCCTGGAAGTTTTGCTTTTGTTGACTACAAGACACAAATGAATATCCATGCAACCTAAACTAATTGTTGAGTGTTATATATTTAACTGGTTGTATGATTGCTTTAAGTGTTGATCACATTATTTGATGGTGATGTCATGAGGGTGTTGCACAGGCTGCTGTTTTCGTTTCAATTTGTACTCTGTAAAGGCAAGGCCTCCTGGAACAAATCTGTCAGTTTGAGTCTACATGTGCATACCACATATTTTCTTTTTGTGTAAAACCCACAACCCCTAACATAGTTAGGACATTGCAATAAGAAAAAAAAGAATAATGTGCTACTCCAAAGATTGGTACAATGTGGATTTGCACCCACACTTCCTTACTAATTAATTTTTCATCTGTTATTCTTCCAACGAATGGGAGTGAATATAAAATTGGGTAACATCTTCTGATGATGAAGGCACCATATGGTGCAGAACAACACAGGTAGACATTTAGGATTAGATTATCTGCTGGATAGGTGGATTTGCCCTGCTAAATTGCTCCTTAGTGTCCCAAAATGAGTAGGTTAGATGGATTAGCCATGGTGAATGTATGAAGTTACGGGGATAGGGTGGGGGAATGGGCTTGAGTAGGACACTCAGAGGGCCAAATGGCCTCTTCTGCACTGTAGGGATTCTATGATTCTATGATTCCTATGTCCACAGAGTGAGGACAGAAGAAAAAGTGTCTTAACAATGGAAAATATTCTTGTCACAAAATAAACTTCAAAACAACTTGTCCTTCTCAGTCATGTGTCTTTTCTAATAGCCTAGGAAAATCACTAAAATGAACCAGTACTCGAGTTGTGTGATGATATTGAATTTAGAAAGCTCTGTGACCTACATTTGTCTTCATGCGGAATGAATACTCTGATACAGAACGAGGTAGGATGCCTGTCTGAAATAGTCCAGATTGTTTATAATAAGCGAGTCCATGGAAATTTAATTTGCGGTAAGTTCACAAAAACGATGCCATGCATTTTCCTACTGAATATAATGATAGTGTCCCTCACGCCCAGTACGTATCACCTCAGGCTACAATACATTAATCTATTTTGTGTTCCCATTCAGATAGAAGCAGTCACCATTATATGGGGGATGATTAACTCCTTCACCACTTACCATTCAAAATAGTCCAATAACCTCTTATTGGCCATGCTAAATTGCCCCTTAGTGTCCCAAGATGTGCAGGTTAGGTGGATTGGCCATGCTAAATTGCCCCTTATTGTCCAAAGATGTGCAGGTTATGTGGGTTGGCCATGCTCCAAAGATGTGCAGGTTAGGTTGATTGGCCATGCTAAATTGCCCCTTGGTATCAGGGGGATTAGCAGGGTAAATAGGTGTGGTGCAGGGGATAGGGCCGGATTGTTGTCAGTGCAGGCTTAATGAGCCTACATCACTATGACCTATTTTAATTCATAGAATCCCTACAGTGCAGAAGGCCATTTGGCCTATCGAGCCTGCTCTGACAACAATCCCACCCAGGCTCCAACCCTGTAATCCCACTTATTTATTCTGCTAATCCCCCTAAGGGGCAATTTAGCATGGCTAATCTACCATCTACCATATACCCTCTACCATGGGAGGAAACCGGAGCACCTTGAAGAAACCCACGCAGACACTGGGAGAACGTGCAAACTCCACACAGACAGTGACCCAAACCAGGAATCGAACCCGGGTCCCTGGCGCTGTGAGGCAGCAGTGCTAACCACTGTGCCACCGTGCCGCCCATAACATATCAGGTGATGTGTACGGTATTAATCTGATATCAATGTGATCGTAGAATCATAGACATGTTACGGCAGGGAATGTGGCCATTCAGCCCATCATGCCTATACTGGCTCTTTGAAAGAATGAACCCCAGTCCATCATTCAAACCAGCCTCCCATCCATTCATACTGTGCACATTTCCCGCTGCCTCGGAAAAGCAGCTAGCACAATCAAGGACCTCACACACCCCGGACATACTCTCTTCCAGCTACTTCCGTCAGGAAAAAGGTGCAAAAGTCTGAGGTCACGTACCAACCGACTCAAGAACAGCTTCTTCCCTGCTGCTGTCAGACTTTTGAATGGATCTACCTTATATTAAGTTGATCTTTCTCTACACCCTAGCTAGGACTGTAACACTACATTCTGCACTCTCTCCTTTCCCTCCCTATGAACAGTATGCTTTGTCTGTATAGCGCGCAATAAACAATACTTTTCACTGTATACTAATACATGTGACAATAATAAATCAAATCAAATCAAATCAGATCTATCCAATTAGTCCCACTCCACTTCCCTTTCCACACAGGACTGCAAGTGAATTAATGCAGCTCTCTCAATGAATGTTACCACTGAATCTGCTTCCGCTGCCCTTTCAGGCAAAGTAATTCAAATCATAAGGAGCTTTCCTCATATTTTCTCTTATTCTTTGCCTTTATATTAAATCCGTGCCCTCTGGTTACAAGCCCTTCTTCCACTCGATACAATTTCTCCTGACCTAGTGCGTCAGAATCCTTTGATTTGAACACCTCTAGTTAAATTTCCTCTTCATCAGCTCTGGGGAACAACCCCAACTTCTCTAGCCTTTCCCAAGTTATTGGCTGACTTCATCCCCGGTACAACCTCAGTAGAACTCCTCTATTCCCGATCTAAAGCATTGGCATCCTCCCTAAAGCACGGCGAGCAGAATTGGACATATTACTCCAACTGCAGCCTAAATAGTGACGTAGCATCATAGAATCATAGAATCCCTACAGTGCAGAAGGTGGCCATTCGGCTCATTAAGCCTGCACTGGCAACAATCCCACCCAGGCCCTATCCCCTGTACATATTTACCCTGCTAGTCCCCCTGATACTAAGGAGCAATTTAGCATGGCCAATCAAACTAACCTGCACATCTTTGGAGCATGGCCAACCCACTTATCCTGCACATCTTTGGACACGAAGGGGCAATATAGCATGGCCAATCCACCGAACATGCACATCTTGAGACACTAAGGGGCAATTTAGCATGGCCAATCCACTGAAAGCATAAATTTCTTGCTTTTGTGTTCCATGGCTCTGACATTCAATTAAAGTGGCTGGCGATGGAGAAGAACGGACATAATTATGATCTTATTTTGTTCCAGTTCCCGCCTGGTAGCTGCTCAACTTGAGAGCCTGGGCTGCAGCGAAGAGGATTAGCCAGTCGAAGGAGGCTGGGGACCCTGGGGAGCAGGCCCCGGTAATGGGAAAGGGGTAAGGTCAATCATAAATCGGAACCAGGAAATAGGGTGGGACACATAAATGCCCCGATTGTTCCCACTATGTATGGGGGACGCCTTCCCCATGCTTTGATCTTGAACCTATCTCCTGCTTGGCATGGGGGCTTATCATCACGGTCTACTCCTCTGTTAATAAAGCCTGGATCCCGTAAGGTTTTTTAACAGCCTTATCTACTTGCCCTACCACAGCAAGGCTCTCTTCCCTTGCAGCCACTTTAGAATTGTACCATTTGTTTCAGATAGACTTGGTCATTTTTCCTGACCAAAAGGTTAATCACTCATTAAATTTCATCTACCGCACAGCCCATTTCACATGTTTCATCGAATCATAGACTCCTTACAGTGCAGAAGAGGCCATTCGGCCCATCGAGTCTGCACCGACTCTGATGGAATATCTTATCCAGGCCCCCTCCCCGCCCTATCCCTGTAACTCTACACATTTACCATGGCTAATCCTCTAACCTACACATCTTGGGACACTAAGGGCCAATTTAGCATGGCCAATCCACCTAACCGGCACATCTTTGGACTGTTGCCCTTTCTAAGGTTTCTTACCATCTTCCTGACCGCATAATGTTAATATCATCTGCAAACTTTGAAATTATGCTCAGTATACCAAGTCCAGGTTCATAGGTCATGACAAAAAAAATGCAGTGGTCCCACTACCAACGCCACTCCCCCTCCTCACGAGGAGAGTGGGGGGAGGGTCACTACTGTATCATTGCTCTCAGTCTGAAAAACCTGCCCCTTAGCCAATTTTGTATCCAGCTTGCCACTTAGCCTTTAATCTCACTGAATTCAATTTTGCTATCAAATCTATTGTGTAGTGCTTTATCAAACACCCTTTGAAAGCTCTGGAGCTCTGACGAAGGGTCATCCAGACTCGAAACGTTGGCTCTATACAGTCACTATCAGACCTGCTGAGATTTTCCAGCATTCTCTGTTTTTGTTTCAGATTCCAGCATCCGCAGTATTTTGCTTTTACCTTTCGAAAGTCCACTTATGCAATGTCAATAACATCAGCATCATCGACCCTTTGCCTTACTTCATCAAAGAATTCGATCAAGTTGGTCATCCAAGCATTGTCTTAGAGTCATAGAGATTTACAGCATGGAAACAGGCCCCTCGGCCCAACTTGTCCATGATGCTCTTTTTTTCTAACCACTAAGCTAATCCCAATTGCCCGTATTTGGCTCATATCCCTCTTTACCCATTTTACCCATGTAACTCTCTAAATGCTTTTCAAAAGACAAAATTGTACCCGCCTCTACTACTACCTCTGGCAGCTTGTTCCACACACTCACCACCTTCTATGTGAGAAAATTGCCCCTCTGGACCCTTTTGTATCGCTCCCCTCTCACCTTAAACCTATGCCCTCTAGTTTTAGACTCCCCTACCTTTGGGGAAAGATATTGACTATCTAGCTGATCTATGCCCCTCATTATTTTATAGACCTCTATAAGGTCACCTCTCAGCCTTCTAAGCTCTAGGGAAAAAAGTCCCAGTCTATTCAGCCTCTCCTTATAACTCAAACAATCAAGTCCCGGTAGCATCCTAGTAAATCTTTTCTGCACTCTTTCTAATTTAATAATATCCTTTCTATAATAGGGTGACCAGAACTGTGCACAGTTTTAAATAAAGCTGTGCTGGCATTCATTTATTGGTTCACGTTTTTACAAGTAACTGGTAATATTGGATGGGATTTTTTGGCCGTGCTTGCCCCGAGGTTAGAAAATCCTGCCCGAGGTCAACGGATCTTTGCATTGTTCTGTGTCCTGCCCGCTTCGAATCTATTGGTGGGCAGGACGGGAATATTCCACACATTGTCTCCAATTATTGTCTATAAAGTTCCCCCACCACCTCTGGTTGACACAGACTGAGTAACTCTGGCTGGTCTCAGCACTGCAGCAAATTCCATTCTCCGAGGCTAGCTCTCATGATCTCTTCCTGTGTCTCCCACATGCTCAGATGTTCAATCCCCTTCTCCAACAGGCCTAGAAGGTCAGAATGGGATGAATAAAGACTAAAAAAAAGCTGAAAGGGTTAATAATCACACAAGTTTAAAAATCTGCTGTGAAAAGAAAAGATCTTCTTACGAAAGTCTTCGCTGAAAACCACCAAGGACATGAGTCTGAGAAAATTCATTAAATCAGACATCTGGAACTGGAAAAAGGAAGTGATGTACAGACATAATTGCAAGATAACTTGAACAATGATGGATTAAGACTTCACGCTGATTGGATATTATAATTAAACAAGCATAAGGCGATTGTGATTGCTTTTAATATCTGAATGATGTAACCTTAATCAATAACTCCGAGTGGATAGAGATAACTCCTGCACCATGATTGGTATATGCTAATTACTTGTAATCGAATTTGAAACTATAATTGCTTGTGTGTTTCTGAAATCTGCACTCTGGCTAGTTATAAACTGTGACTTGTGACTTTCCAAGATCCAATCTATACAGCTTGATTATAACAGCTGTTTAAGAGAACTCCATGACCTGGTCCGGCTACTTGAAGGGTAAAGTTGTGATCAATTAAAAGGCTGAATATCAAAACCCGAATGATACATGCCTTACCAATGCAGATGAGCTCACCTTGGTAGGTACTGGTGCACATTAGATAGGGTGGCAGAGGTGAAGATCACAATTCTATTGGGTAGAAGGTGTTGTCAGTTCCTTTCAGAGGTGGCTGGGCAGTCACGCCCCTCTGAGTTGGGCACAGCCACAAAGCCTGGGGAGTTAAAGGAAAAGGAGTGTCGACATTAGCAAAGGCAGGAGATGGCTGAGTTCCCTGAGGCCGTACGGGCCCCATGGGGAGAGGAATGAGAAGTCCCTCCAATTCATGTGGGCCACAGTGGCTCAAATTTATGAACACCTGGGGCAGGATTGGACGTCCCTGTTGCGGTAGTGGTGGGACCATACAATGAGGCCAGCCATTCAAAATGCCATTGGACCCGGCGGGAGTGGAAGATCCTGCCAGTGGGAAGGACTGTAAAACTCCGCAGAGGCCAGTGTCTAGGAGAGGCATATATGGAGTCATTTGGAGTACTTGCAGGAACTGAGCACTGTCACCCAAGGAATACATGGGACTTTTTGCGTCAATTGGTCATGGGGGCCATGACACAGCTTATTGAGGATGGTGTCAGTTGTGCCCCAGCTGGTGTCCTCCCCCAGGCATCCAGTGTACTCAACAAGGGCTGAGATTGCCTTGAAAGAGATTGAGGGTGTCACCCCTCAAGGATACTCTCCTCACCCTCAGACTCCATTGCTCCTCTGACTGAAAGAGCCTCTGTGCGGCAGGGCTAAGAGACAGAGGCATCCCCGCGATGACGGAGGTGCCAAAGACTCTGGAGATGCCCCACATGCACCTCCACCCTGAGAGTGATCACCACACGCATTTCAGACGCAAGCCCAGACAAGTGGGCAAGCTGTGACCATCTCAAGGCTACAAGGGAGCACAGGGTACCAGTGACTGAGGTCACCTTATTGCAGAGGGTGCTACGAGATGGCAACAAGGGCACAGATATCTGTGACTATCTGCAGGCGAGTCGCAGTCGCCCGTACTCTCAGTCATCCCCAGGGGCTAACTCCATCTTCGGTGGATGATCCTATTGAGGGTCTGGCCTTTGTTGCCTTTCTGTCCCCTTTCCCTTCCTTGCCTTCCCCCTATTTGGGGTTCCTCCCTTCCTTCAGAGGTTGTTGCTTCCCCCCATTGCCACTGGGCCCAAAGCCTGACAGCCGTGCCCCTATCACCAGCTGGAGCTTTCATAGAATCCCTACATTACAGAAGGAGGCCATTCAGCCCATCGAGTCTGTACCAACCACAATCCCACCCAGGCCCTATTCTTGCAACTCCCAACACATTTACCCTGCTAATTCCCCTGACACCAAGGGCCAATTTAGCATGGCCAATAAACTGAACCTGCACATTTTTGGACTGTGGGAGGAAACCGGAGCACCCGGAGGAAATTCACACAGACACGGGGAGAATGTGCAAACTCCACACAGACAGTGACCCAAGGCCGGAATTGAACCTGGGACCCTGGCGCTATGAGGCAGCAGTGCTAACCACTGTGAACTGGTCACAAATCCAATATTCCTCGGCAGCTTTGGCCTTTGATTTTCTTCCCCCCTGCGGTACCGAGGAGGTGACAATCCCTTTCAGTGCCTGTGTGCTTACTCCCTGCCAACTGTGCAGCCCCAATGGCACCTCTTGTCCTGGGGCTGAATCCTCCTCAGTACCCCTGAACCTTCTCTGTGGTGACTATGACTGGTTCCCCACTGGGCAGCATGATGGCACAGCGGTTAGCACTGCTGCCTCACGGCGCCAGAGATCCGGGTTCGATTCCCGGCTTGGGTCACTGTTAGCGTGGAGTTTGCACATTCTGCCCATGTCTGCGTGGGTTTCCTCCCACAGTCTGAAAGATATGCTGGTTAGGTGCATTGGCCATGCTAAAATCTCCCTCAGTGTACCCAAACAGGAGTCGGAGTGTGGCGAATAGAGGATTTTCACAGTAACTTCATTGCAGTGTTAATGTAAGCCTACTTGTGACACTAATAAATAAACTTTAAATTGTCTCCTTTTCCCTTCAGCTGGTCAGCTCAAGTCATGCCCCCTCACCTTCCCCCTTTAACAAGCTCATAATGAGTTCTTTAACAGCTTCAATCGAGAGGTGGACAGGATGAATGTACCACCTTGGCCCCAGCGCGGGAAATGATGTCTCAAATCTGACACCTTCCCACCCTAGGCGGGACATGATCGGACAGTCCACTGTGTCCCCCATTAAGCTTCCCGCTATTCTATCCTCATATCCTCTCTTTGCCAGTTTTCCTCCCACTTTCTATATTCAGCTTGCTTCTCGACTGAACAGAATTGCACTCATCTTCCATACAATCAATTCAGTACTTAAACAATATCGAACGGAGTGTGTCTGATTCAGCAATATGAAAATAAAAATAGTCACCTGAAAGTTACTGCTGAAGTATTGAATATTAACCTCAGCTGAAGATAGAATGCACAATATACCCGTACAAACTCAAGTCCCAAATGTAACTTCAGGGACTGGGCCTGGTGCAGAGGGAATCCTCACATAGAGTTCATCTCGATTGAGACTCTGACCATTTTAACTCTTGGACTTCATTTTAATAATGCAGACAGGTCTATTAGGAATGACGTCACAATTGACAGGTGGTGCAGTGTTCAATGGTTCAATTGTTCTGCGTTTGATTATGTGAGTCTGTTAACTGATCTACGCTCACTGTACTTGATTGGTTAAGTCTGGATGTGAAGTCAGGATGAGTGAACACACACACACATACACCCACACGCACAATAGGTGATGGCCAAGTGGTATTATCGCTAGACTATTAATCCAGAAACTCAGCTAATCTTCTGGGGACCTGGGTTCGAATCCCACCACGGCAGATGATGGAACTTGAACTCAATTCTAAAAATTTGGAATTAAGAATCTACTGATGACCATGAAACCATTGTCGGAAAAACCCATCTGGTCACCAATGTCCTTTATGGAAGGAAATCTGCCGTCCTTACCTGGTCTGGCCTACATGTGACTCCAGAGCCACAGCAATGTGGTTGACTCTCAACTGCCCCCTGAAATGGCCCAGCAAGCCACTCAGTTGTCAAGAAGGCAGCTGACTCACCACCTTCTCAAGGACAACTAGGCGTGGGCAAGAATTGTTGACCCATGCCCATGAATGAATTAAAAAAAATAGACAATCCAGGAAAAATTCATGGTCAGGTCGTTGGTTTCAAAGAATCTCTACAGTGCAGAAGGAGGCCGTTCGGCCCATCGAGTCTGCACTAACCACAATCTCACCCATGCCCTATTCCTGTAACTCCACATATTGACCCTGTTAATCCTCCTGACACTAGGGTCAATTTATCATGGCCAAATCAACCTAACCTATACTTTTCGGACTGTGGGAGGAAACCGAGTACCCGGAGGAAACCCACAAAGACACAGGGAGAACGTGCAGCCTCCACAGAGACAGTGACCCGAGGCTGGAATTGAACCTGTGTCCCCTGGTGTTGTGAGGCAGCAGTGCTAACCACTGTAGTTCTGACATGATAAAGGCCTGGGGCACACATTTGATGGTGCTCTGACCCAGAAAGGAAAATCCTATGTTCTCATTGCAACTGTCCTACTTTGGGAATCAGCTGCCGTCAGTGAAACAATTTCCGGGACGAGATCTACATGAGAGCCGTTACATTATGTTTTCCTACTTCTCCGAATGTACAAATTCAGTCGCTGCCGACTCGATTTGAAACCATTTATCATTTGACCTTCATTCAGATAGACTTTAGTCTGCTGGTGGTATTAAATCCTAATCCCACTAGAGCGCCGAGCAAGAACTATTTACTGCAAGTGCGGAAAAGGGCCTTCTTACCACACTGGATTCGAGGCCCTTTCTAATACTCAGCTCAGATGAAGCTTTTAACCGTCCCACAGTAAAACCCTCACCACTGTGTTAAAGCTCCATTGACGTTTTAAGGTCAAGACTTAATGGCAAGAGAGATATTTTCCATCTTGAACCAAATGTGCATAAAAGTCACCGACATTTGGAAACAGGTGCCCCCAAATTGTTGAGGCAGACTTAATTTGAGTAGCACTTTGGTTTTTGCTGCAAGACTTCCTCAAGTGTTTGAAGTTTAAAAGTGCTGGCAACACTAATCTAAGGGGGTGGTACTCGGTTAGATCCTAGTTGTTTTTAAGCTGTTTGGCCTTTTAATAAAAAGCCTTGGAAATAAGATTTCACTCTTAAGTGCAGCAGTTCCTGAATTTCTCCCACCTACTTCCCCTCACCCACACATTATTACCTTGAAACACTTTGCTGTCTCAAGGATGTTATGTAATATAAATTTAATTCTCTAAAACAAATCCCGCTGGTGAGATTCCAACCTGAGGTGGAGGGACGTAAAAAATATTGTCACCCCGAGTGAGATAATTCCCTATGCACAGTGGCACAGTGGTTAGCACTGCTGCCTCACAGCGCCAGGGACCCGGGTTCAATTCCCGGCTTGGGTCACTGTCTGTGTGGAGTTTGCACGTTCTCCCCGTGTCTGCGTGGGTTTCCTCCGGGTGCTCCGATTTCCTCCCACAGTCCGAAAGACGTGCTGGTTAGGTGCATTGGCCATGCTAAATTCCCCCTCAGTGTACCCGAACAGGCGCCGGAGTGTGGCGACTAGGGGATTTTCACAGTAACTTCATTGCAGTGTTAATGTAAGCCTGCTTGTGACTAATAAATAAACTTTAACATTTAAAAGTTGTCATCTAACTCCTTCTTGGAGGTTAAAAGGGTTCAGTTGCCATTTGAAGAAGACATTTGAGGTTCTCAGGGTAAGATTCCAGAGATGTGCGGGCGAGGTGGATTGGCCATGCTAAATTTCCTCTTAGTGTCCCAAAATGTCTAGGTTAAATGGATTAGCCATGGAAAATGTACAGGGTTAGGAGGATAGGGTGGAGGAGAGAGCCTGAGTAAGATACTCTGTCAGAGAGTTGGTGCAGACTCGATGGGCCGAATGGCCTCCTCCCGGGCTATAGGGATTCTATGATTCCACCAACCCCGGACGGCCCTCCAGCCACCACCATGGCGAGTCACCCAGCAGTGGAGGCGGTTTGCCACCAGTCTCACCGCGATGTCTACAGCATTTTCCGCAGTTCGTCCATCCCGTCACATGTAGTCTGTCACAGGGGGAGCGGCAAATCCAATATCAGGCCGATGTCTGATTCATTGCATTCCCCAGAACCATTTTAAAAATCGAACTTAAAAATTTAAAAACATGGCACTGGGAGAGCAGCTGAGTTAGCAGATCCATGAAGCACTTTTAAGAGAACACAGTTTAGTACTTGAGCCAACCTAACATTTCCCCAAAAGGTTGATCAATCTCATTTAGCATTGAGACTGAAATCCGAAGCCTGGCCACATTTTAGTCAGCGTTCAGCCCAGCCGAATGCGATGATGTGAGAATTCGGGATGAGATTTAGCAATACTGCAGAGGGCAATTGGAGTTCAAACTTAAATTCCAATGAGTGAAGCCTGGGTGCTGGACTAGAGTCATCGCGTCATAGAGCACGGAAACAAGCCCTTCGGCCCAATCGGTCCATGCTGACCATGGTGTCCCCCAGCTAGTTCCAATTGCCCGCATTTGGCCCATATCCCTCTGATCCTTTCCCATCGTGGGCGGCACGGTGACACAGCGATTAGCACTGCTGCCTCACAGCGCCAGGGACCTTGGGTTCAATTCCCGGCTTGGGTCACTGTCTGTGTAGAGTTTGCACGTTCTCCCCGTGTCTACATAGGTTTCCTCCGGGTGCTCCAGTTTCCTCCCACACTCCAAAGATGTGCAGGTCAGGTGGATTGGCCATGCTAAATTGCTCCTTAGTGTCAGGGAGACTAGCTAGGGTAAATGCATGGGGTTATGGGGTTTGGACCTGTGTGGGACTATGGTCGGTGCAGACCCGACGGGCCGAATGGCCTCCTTCTACACTGCAGGATTCTATGATTCGAACAGGCAGCCTGTTTTTGAGGATTGGGAGGGGACAGCCAGGAGCAGAAGGCCACATTTGGGACTCCTGAAGATCTGGTCAACTGGGAGATTGGAGGGACCTATGGTAGGAAGTGGGGACAGGCCTGCAATCGGAGGAGGATCATGTTGAGGTGGGGAGCTTGAAAAACACGCTGCCGTTACCTTCACTGCAGGGGTGAGTACTAACCGACACAGGGACAAAGCCCGTGAGCCCACATCCACTGACGTGTCATTGACAGAAAGAGGACATCTGGAGATTCCTGATTCCTGCCTGTGCGGAATTCTGCAATGAGGAGATCGTTAGGAAGGGAGAGACTGGATTTATCGTTGTCTACATTATCACTTACAAGCAGGGCAGAAGAAGAAGATTGCAACCTCGATTGCCAAAGGTAGGAGCAAAATCCTCTAGACCAAGGGCCATCAGGCCATCCCCCGATGCAGAGGCTGAGGTTCACCATGCTGAGGCAGCTCTGTGGGATCGCACAAGCGTCCATGCACAAATGCAACCTGACATCACAGGCGCCCCTTTTTGCCAAGGCCCACAATTACATCAACGTCGACAGAGACCGAGCAAGCCAGGATGCCACAGCACTGAGCTTTGCTGAGATTCCCACAGGAGAAGGGAGTCATCAACTCCACTCATGTGGCTGTAAAAGCTCCCTGGCAACAGGGGCTGTGATACATGAAACCGGAAAGGCGACCACTCGTTCAATGTACAGGTGGCTGCGACAACAATAGACGGATAATGTTGGTTTGTGCCAGATACCCAGGAAGCGTCCATGACTCATACACCTTGAGTAGATCGCAGATCCCAGCCAGCTTCACAGGACCTCACAGGGTCCAGGGCTGGCTCCTTGGTGACAAAGGACGTGGCCAATGAGGCCTGTGTGCCGACCTCAGACACCTGCAGAGAGGATACCCAACGAGGCTCATGCTGCTAGCCAATCATTGGTGGACATTCTAAGGATGCGGTTCCAATGCCTGCATAGATCTGGTAGATCACTGCATTCACTCCTCAGAGGATCCCACGGATCAGTGTGACCTGTTGTACTGGAAAGGGTAGAGGACTTACCAGGTGACAAAATAGAACATAGAACATTACAGCGCAGTACAGGCCCTTCGGCCCTCGATGTTGCGCCGACCTGTGAAACCAATCTAAAGCCCATCTAACCTACACTATTCCAATATCATCCATATGTTTATCCATGACCATTTAAATGCCCTTAATGTTGGCGAGTCCACTACTGTTGCAGGCAGGGCATTCCACGCCCTTACTACTCTCTGAGTAAAGAACCTACCTCTGACATCTGTCCTATATCTCTCACCCCTCAATTTAAAGCTATGTCCCCTCGTGCTAGCCATCACCATCCAAGGAAAAAGGCTCTCACTGTCCACCCTATCTAATCCTCTGATCATTTTATATGCCTCTATTAAGTCACCTCTTAACCTTCTTCTCTCTAACGAAAACAGCCTCAAGTCCCTCAGCCTTTCCTCATAAGACCTTCCCAGCATACCAGGCAACATCCTGGTAAATCTCCTCTGCACCCTTTCCAATGCTTCCACATCCTTCCTATAATGCGGCGACCCCAGAACTGTACGCAATACTCCAAGTGCGGCCGCACCAGAGTTTTGTCCAGCGATGGAGGAGCTACACGTCTCTTCTGATGAGGAGGAGTTCAAAGAGGATGAAAGTGATGGGTTCGAGGTTGCAGAGGAAGAGGCCATAGAAAGAGGCAGATGAGGCAGGCGTGGATGTGAGGCCCTAATGGCTACCGGATTCCACCAAGAGGATGGCAAATAGCAGTGAGTACCCTCTTGGACAACACGAATACCAGTGTTCCTATTCCTCTCATGTCAATATGGGAGTGAATATTTACACATCAGACTCACATTGTCCGGATCCATTGAGGGATGATGAAGCCTCGAGAGAAGATGTCCTTGCTGAGATGGGATGCCAGCTGGGCATCCCGGCATCAGATATGGGAAGGGGCTGCATCTTTAAGCTTCTCTCCAGTGTCCCAGTCACTGCGGCACCATACAAAATCAAGGAGCTGTCGTACGATCCTCAGTGGGCTAGCTCCATGCCTTCAGTCTGACCAGGCTGCTCAAGGAGGTCCATCTCAAACAATGGAACTATATACTCTGAGTGACATCGATGGGGAATTAGATAATGCACTTAAAGTTTATTTATTAGTCACAAGTAGGCTCACATTAACACTGTAATGAAGTTACTGTGAAAATCCCCGAGTTGCCCCACTCCGGCGCCAGTTCGGGTACACTGAGGGGGAATTTAGCATGGCCAATTCACTTAACCATTGGGACAAACTTGGGACAAAGCAGCCAATGATGTTCCACTGCTGTGATGAAGAGTCATAGAAACGTTGGCTCAATTCTCTCTCCAAAGATGCTGTCAGACCTGCTGAGATTTTCCAGCATTTTCTGTTTTTGTTTCCGATTCCAGCATCCGCAGTAATTTGCTTTTACCTGAGATGGTTGACTCAACCAGTTGGTGCGGATGAGATCATTCATCCTCTTCCTGCACTGGGTGGCAGACCTCTTCTGTACCGCGTTGGCACTGGCCACATCTACCACCATCTCCCAAATCGGATTGGTAACCTTGCTGGACCTCCCGCAATATGAGATGGGGTAGAGGATATGGAGGTGGGCTTCAACTGCATCATGCGGGCGCTCCAATGAGGTGTCACTGAATTTGTGACTGCTTTCTTCTTGGGATTTGGGACGATGTCATCAGTGGAGCAGTCCTGGGTTGCTGCCATTGAGAAGTCAGTGCGTGACTGTAGTTTAGATATGGTGGCCAGAGTGAGGACGTGGTGAGCACGCGTGACGGGCTGCTCAGAGGCCACCCACCAGTGACCCAGCTTGTTCCATGTGCGCGCTTAATCAATGCTGCAGACAGCAGACATTATGATGCGAGAGTCCACCATTGCAGCAGGCATTTTCACACCCACTCCTGCAATGGGGGAAAATCATGGAATCATAGAATCCCTACAGGACAGAAGGAGGCCATTCGGCCCATCAAATCTACACTGACAGCAATACCACCTATCCCCGTAACTCCGCATATTTACCCTGCTAATCCCCCTGACACTAGGGTCAATTTAGCATGGCCAATCAACCTAACCCACACATCTTTGGAAAATCCTGCCCCGTGATTTTCATGCTTTTGCTTTCAGACAGAGCTGTTCATTATTCTGCCGTTTCCACTCCCTCCGGACCAATGCTTTGCTCCTTTGCTGCAACCATTACCTCTCCCTTTGCCTTTTGTTTCATAATATCTTTGTCACTCAATCTCTCCTGTCTTCAATCCTATCCCAGATCTTCCCTTTGCTCATCCTCCCCCCTCCTCCCAATGGATGAAAATGCATCTCATCCCGACCTTCCCTCGGTTCTGAAGAAGAGTTGTATTCAACACGAAACATTAACTCTGTTTCTCTCTCCGCCAATGCAACCTGACATGCTGAATGTTTCCAGCATTGTATTTATTTCAGATTTACAGCTTTTACAGTATTTTGGTTTTATACCGTTCCGGACGGAACAGTGGCACAGTGGTTAGCACTGCTGTCTCAGCACCAGGGACCCGGGTTCAATTCTGGCCTCGGGTCACTGAGGTTGTGGGGTTTGCACTTTCTCCCCGTGTCTGCGTGGGTTTCCTCCGGGTGCTCCGATTTCCTCCCACAGTCCAAAGATGTGCAGGTCAGGTGGATTGGTCATGCTAAATTGACCATTAGTGTCAGGGGGGATTAGCAGGGTAAACACGTGGGGAGAACAGGGTTAGGGCCTGGGTGGGATTGTTATTGGTGCAGGCTCGATGGGCCGAATGGCCTCCTTCTCGACAGTAGGGATTCTATAACTGTAAGATTCCAGTTCGGCTAATTGGATCGACTCTATAAATAACACTATTAAAGATTTAGCATGCCTTTAAAATCAATAAGCTTAGATATTTTTCATTAAAAAAAATTTCATTGCTTGATCCCAGAATGACGTTGGCACTGACTTTTCTCCAGATACAGAAATAATTCTGGTATGAGGTGACTTAATGTTTTATCTGGTCGAGAGAATTTTCAGCAATCGATCAGGAGATCTTCTGAGGAAATTCTCAAATAATCTGCTGCTCCCAAATTATTTACATATTCTTTGCTCTCTCCGTCTATTTATGTTTAACGTTTCTCCTCTCCTAGGACCATAAGACCATAAGATATAGGAGCAGAATTAGCCCAATTGGCCCATCGTGTCTGCTCTGCCATTCAACCATGGCTGATAAGTTTCTCAACCCCATTCTCCTGCCTTTTCCCCATAACCTTTGATCCCCTTACCATTCAAGAACCTATCTATCTCTGTCTTAAATACACTCAGTACGAAGTCTCACAACACCAGGTTAAAGTCCAACAGGTTATTTGGTGGCACGAACTTTTAGAGCACTGCTCCTTCATCCGGTGAGTGGTGAGTGGCCCCTTCACCTGATGAAGGAGCAGTGTTCCGAAAGCTCGTGTGACCAAATAAACCTGTTGGACTTTAACCTGGTGTTGTGAGACTTCTTACTGTGCCACACCCCAGTCCAACGCCGGCATCTCCACATCTTAAATACACTCAATGACTTGGCCTCCACGGCAATGAACTCCTTAGATTCACCACCCACTGACAGAAAAAATTCCTCCTTATCTTGATTCTAAAGGACTGTCCCTTTACTCTGAGGCTGTGGATCCTAATCTTTCCTACTAATGGAAACATATTCCCCACGTCCACTCTATCCAGGCCTTTCAGTATTCTGTAAATTTCAATGAGATCCCCCCTCATCTTTCTAAACTGCATCGATTACACACCCAAAGTCCTCTAGTATTTAACCTGAGATATTACACCTGAGCTCAGTGGCAATCACTTTCATTTACAGTATCAACGCAGTGCTCTGTTGGCAGTGCACTTGTGTCTAAACTGCACGGTTTTAGGGTTCAAATCCTCATCCTCAGGGTTTGAAGGCAAAAAAATAAGCGGTGGCTGCATCGTCTGCAGTACGGAGGGAGTTTAACAAAGCCAATGCTCAGGATGGACCGTGCAAACCCACAACCATTCCTTGCTTGCTCTGAAAACCAAATTTAAAATCCATTTGAATCGAATCGAATTCATGGTCCCCACAAGCAAGACAAACAAGATCCAAGCTGACAAGATGAGGCATTGCACCCCATCTTGGGCGGGATCTGGCGCTTGATCTTAGCCTAAAGGGGCAATACGGAGGGAGCGCTGTATGAGGGTAGTGCCACCTTTTGGATGAGATGTTAAGCAGTCTACGTTGATGGATGTACAAGATCCCACAGCATCATTTCAAAGAGGCGCGGGGGAGTTCTCCCCAGTGTCCTGACCAATATTTATCCCTCAATCAACAGCACTCAAAACAGATTATCATCACACTTCCGTCTGTGGGAGTGCATAGATTATCTGCCGAGTTTCAACATTATAGGTGAGGGACGACGACAGTGTCCCTACTGATTACACCTGTGGGAAGTGCACCCATCTGCAGCTCCTCCAAAACCGTGTTAGGGAACTGGAGCTGGAGTTGGAGGAACTTAGGATCATCAGGGACGCAGAGATGGCCATAGACACAAGCTTTAGGAATACAGTTACTCCGAGGATTGAAAACAGATGGGTGACGGTGAGAGGGGCTGGGAGGAAGCAGTCCGTGCAGGGATCCCCGGTGGTCGTTCCCCTTAGCAACAAGTATTCCGCTTTGGATACGGTTGAGGGGGATGACATACCAGTGGGGAGCCGCAGTGAGAGGATCTCCAGCACTGTGTCCGTCTCTGTGGCTCGGGAGGGAAAGGGGGAGAGCGGGAGGGCGATAGTTATTGGGGACTCGTTAGTTAGAGGGATAGATAGGAGGTTCTGTGGCAGCAAAAGAGACTCACGGATGGTATGTTGCCTACCGGATGCCAAGGTCCGTGATGTCTCAGACCGTGTTTTCCAGATTCTGAAGGGGGAGGGGAAACAGTCACAAGTCGTGGTGCACATTGGTACCAATGACATAGGTAAGAGAAGGGACGGGGATTTAAAGCAGGAATTTCTGGAGCTGGGCTGGAAGCTGAGAGCCAAGACGAAACATGTGGTCATCTCTGGTACGTTGCCGGTACCACGTGATAGCGAGTTGAGGAACAGGGAGAGAGTGCTGTTAAATATGTGGTTGCAGGGATGGTGTAGGAGGGAGGGTTTCAGATACGTGGATAATTGGAACACGTTCTGGGGAAGGTGGGACCTGTACAAACAGGACGGGGTGCACCTGAACCAGAGGGGCACCAATATCCTCGGAGGGAAATTTGTTACGGCTCTTCAGGGAGGTTTAAACTAATTTGTCAGGGGAGTGGGAAAGGGAGTTGTAGTCCAGAAGTCAGTGAGGGTGGTGAGGTATTGGGGAAGGTATCAGGGTCAAGGGTGGGTACTGGTAGACAGGAAGGTGGGTTGAAGTGTGTCTACTTCAATGCAAGGAGCATCCGGAACAAGGTAGATGAACTTGGGGCGTGGATTGGTACTTGGGACTACGATGTTGTGGCCATTACGGAGACGTGGGTAGAACAAGGACAGGAATGGTTGTTGGACGTTCCGGGGTATAGATGTTTCACTAAGTGTAGGGAAGCTGGTAAAAGAGGTGGAGGAGTGGCATTGTTAATCAAGGATAGTTTAACGGCTGCGGAAAGGCACTTCGTGGGGGATCTGCACACTGAGGTAATATGGGCTGAAGTTAGAAATAGGAAAGGAGCGGTCACGTTGCTAGGAGTTTACTATAGGCCCCCAAATAGTAATAGAGATGTGGAGGAAGAAATTGCTAAGCAGATTATGGATATGTGTGGGGGTCACAGGGTAGTTGTCATGGGGGACTTTAACTTTCCAAATATTGATTGGAACCTTTGTAGGTCAAATAGTTTGGATGGGGCAGTTTTTGTGCAGTGTGTGCGGGAGGGTTTCCTGACACAATATGTGGATGGGCCGACTAGAGGTGAGGCCACATTGGATTTGGTACTGGGAAATGAACCGGGCCAAGTGTTAGATTTGGTTGTGGGAGAGCAATTTGGAGATAGTGACCACAATTCGGTGTCTTTTGTTATTGCAATGGAGAGGGATAGGGCCGTACGGCAGGGCAAGGTTTACAATTGGGGGAGGGGTAATTATGATGCGATTAGGCAAGAATTAGGGGGCATAAGTTGGGAACAGAAACTGTCAGAGAAAGGAACTAATGAAAAGTGGAATTTTTTCAAGGAACAAATACTGGATGTCCTTGATAGGTATGTTCCTGTCAGGCAGGGAGGAAATGGCCGAGTGAGGGAACCATGGTTCACAAAAGAGGTGGAATGTCTTGTGAAAAGGAAGAGGGAAGCTTATGTAGGGATGAGGAAACAAGGTTCAGATGGCTTGATTGAGGGTTACAAGTTAGCAAGGAATGAGCTGAAAAAGGGGCTTAGGAGAGCTAGGAGGGGACATGAGAAGTCCTTGGTGGGTCGGATCAAGGAAAACCCCAAGGCTTTTTACTCTTATGTGAGGAATAAAAGAATGACCAGGGTGAGGTTAGGGCCGGTCAAGGACAGTAGTGGGAACTTGTGTATGGAGTCAGTAGAGATAGGCGAGGTGATGAATGAATACTTTTCTTCAGTGTTCACCAAGGAGAGGGGCCATGTTTTTGAGGAAGAGAAGGTGTTACAGGCTAATAGGCTGGAGGAAATAGATGTTCGGAGGGAGGATGTCTTGGCAGTTTTGAATAAACTGAAGGTCGATAAGTCCCCTGGGCCTGATGAAATGTATCCTAGGATTCTTTGGGAGGCAAGGGATGAGATTGCAGAGCCTTTGGCGTTGATCTTTGGGTCCTCGCTGTCCACGGGGATGGTACCAGAGGACTGGAGAATGGCGAATGTTGTTCCTCTGTTTAAGAAAGGGAATAGAAATGACCCTGGTAATTATAGACCGGTTAGTCTTACTTCGGTGGTTGGTAAATTGATGGAAAGGGTCCTTAGGGATGGGATTTACGACCATTTAGAAAGATGCGGATTAATCCGAGATAGTCAGCACGGATTCGTGAAGGGCAAGTCGTGCCTCACAAATTTGATAGAATTTTTTGAGGAGGTAACTAAGTGTGTTGATGAAGGTAGGGCAGTTGATGTCATATACATGGATTTTAGTAAGGCGTTTGATAAGGTCCCCCATGGTCGGCTTATGATGAAAGTGAGGAGGTGTGGGATAGAGGGAAAGTTGGCCGATTGGATAGGTAACTGGCTGTCTGACCGAAGACAGAGGGTGGTGGTCGATGGAAAATTTTCGGATTGGAGGCAGGTTGCTAGCGGTGTGCCGCAGGGATCAGTGCTTGGTCCTCTGCTCTTTGTGATTTTTACTAATGACTTAGAGGAGGGGGCTGAAGGGTGGATCAGTAAATTTGCTGATGACACCAAGATTGGTGGAGTAGTGGATGAGGTGGAGGGCTGTTGTAGGCTGCAAAGAGACATAGATAGGATGCAAAGCTGGGCTGAAAAATGGCAAATGGAGTTTAACCCTGATAAATGTGAGGTGATTCATTTTGGTAGGACAAATTTAAATGTGGATTACAGGGTCAAAGGTAGGGTTCTGAAGACTGTGGAGGAACAGAGAGATCTTGGGGTCCATATCCACAGATCTCTAAAGGTTGCCAGTCAAGTGGATAGAGCTGTGAAGAAGGCCTATAGTGTGTTAGCTTTTATTAACAGGGGGTTGGAGTTTAAGAGCCGTGGGGTTATGCTGCAACTGTACAGGACCTTGGTGAGACCACATTTGGAATATTGTGTGCAGTTCTGGTCACCTCACTATAGGAAGGATGTGGAAGCGCTGGAAGGAGTGCAGAGGAGATTTACCAGGATGCTGCCTGGTTTGGAGGGTAGGTCATATGAGGAAAGGTTGAGGGAGCTAGGGCTGTTCTCTCTGGAGCGGAGGAGGCTGAGGGGAGACTTAATAGAGGTGTATAAAATGATGAAGGGGATAGATAGAGTGAACGTTCAAAGACTATTTCCTCGGGTGGATGGAGCTATTACAAGGGGGCATAACTATAGGGTTCGTGGTGGGAGATACAGGACGGATATCAGAGGTAGGTTCTTTACGCAGAGAGTGGTTGGGGTGTGGAATGGACTGCCTGCAGTGATAGTGGAGTCAGACACTTTAGAAACATTTAAGCGGTTATTGGATAGGCACATGGAGCACACCAGGATGGTAGGGAGTGGGATAGCTTGATCTTGGTTTCAGATGAAGGTCGGCACAACATCGTGGGCCGAAGGGCCTGTTCTGTGCTGTACTGTTCTATGTTCTATGTTCTATGTTCTATTATAGTCGAGCCTACACTTCAAAAAGTACTTTACAGGCTGTAAAGTGTCTTGAGTGTCTTAAAGTGTCTGGTGATTGGGAAAAATGCTAGAGAAATGCAAATTTGTTTTATTTTTTCTTTAGGGATTCTCCTATTTCAGAAACCAATATTAAATTTACCTTAGTAGTTCACAATCTGTGTTGAATTCTGTACTTAAAAATCAAATCAACTCTTCTCCACAGAACTATAGAATCCCTTCAGTACAGAAAAAGCCCATTCAGCCCATTGAGTCTGCACCATCTCTCTGAAAGAGCATCCCACCCAGACCCTCCCCTCCACCCTGCCAATAACTTACATAATATGACTGGTGATAAAAGAAATAAAGATTTAGTTTGTTTGGCAACTTCTCACACACACTACTTCCCCCCTTTGGAGAGCTGGTGGGGAAGCATTGGAAGGATAAGCAAGCTGATCTGGACAATATCCAGGCTTGGGCTGACAAGTGGTAAGTAACATTTACGCCACACAAATACCAGGCCGTGACCATCACCAATAAGAGATACTCTAACTATCGCCCCTTGACATTCAATGGTTTAACCATCACTGAACCCCCCACTGCCAACATCCTTGGGATTACTATTGACAAGAAACTCAACTGGACTTGCCACATAAACACAGTGGTTACAAGAGCAGGTTAGAGGGTAGGAATACTGCGGTGAGTAACTCACCCCTTGACTCCCCAAAGCCTGTCCACCATCTACAAGGCACAAGTCAGGAGTGTGATGGAATACTCCCCACTTGCCTGGATGGGTGCAGCTCCAACAACACTCAAGAAGCTTGACACCATCCAGGGCAAAGCAGCCTGCTTGATTGGCACCTCATCTACAAACATTCAATCTCTCCACCACCGATGCTCAGTAGCAGCAGTGTGTACTATCTACAAGATGCACTGCAGCAACTCACCAAAGATCCTTAGACAGCATCTTCCAAACCCACAACCACTTCCATCTAGAAGGACAAGGGCAGCAGATACATGGGAACACCACCACCTGCAAGTTTCCCCCCAAGCCACTCACCATCTTGACTTGGAAATATATCGCCGTTCCTTCGCAGTCGCTTGATCAAAATCCTGGAATTCCCTCCCTAACGGCATTGTGAATAACCCTCAGAACATGGACTGCAGCGATTCAAGAAGGCAGCTCCCACCTTCTCAAGGGCAACTAGGGATGGGCAATAAATGCTGGCCAGCCAGCGACGCCCTTGTCCCACGAATGAATAAAAAAAATGTTTATCAACCCACTGAAGCACATCATGACCAATCCTGAGGCCAACAAGTCCTAGAGTAGGATTTAAACCCAGAGCATCTGGATCAGAGGCAGGAACGCAACCTCAAGGCCCCCATTTATAACAACGGTAGAAAATAAACAGTGAGATTTAAGCAGAAGTAACAAGGAGGAAGACACTTTCTGGCCTAGTGTTTGTTGTCAGGTAACATACTTGATAGACACAAAGGAAATGTTATTGACAAGATAATAAGACACCAAGCAATGGAAATAGTGCAGAGGGCAATTGGAGTTCAAGCTTAAATTCCAGTGAGTGTGTCTGGGTGCTGAACTAGAGTCATCGAGTCATAGAGCACTGACCGGTCCATGCCGACCATGGTGCCCAACCCAGCTAGTCTCAATTGCCCATGTTTGGCCCATATCCCTCTAATCCTTTCCCATCATAGGCGGCACGGTGGCACAATGGTTAGCACTGCTGCCTCACAGCGCCAGGGACCCAGGTTCAATTCCTGGCTCGGGTCACTTTCTTTGTGGAGTCTGCACGTTCTCCCCGTGTCTGAAGAAATTAGGTGTAGCTCTTGGGGCTAAAGAGATCAAGGGATATGGGGGGGAAGAGGGGAATCAGGATATTCGATGATCAGCCATGATCATAATGAATTGCAGAGCAGGCTCGAAGGGCCGAATGGCCTAGTTTCTATGTTTCTATGTAAAATCGAGCTGGGTTGGTGAAACGATGAGTGGAGTTAATGGGGCTGCGTATTGCAGGCACCCAGATCGTGTATAAGTGAGCTTGTTGGAGCAGGAGTTGTTAGTACTTTCCACATCGTGGGCTGAAAGGGTTAATAATAACAAAAGTTTAAAAACCACATAAGTTGCTATGAAAGAGCTCTTGATTAAAATGAACCCAGGTAAGTGTGAAGGCCGAGTTACAAGGGAGGAAACTGTAGAACTTAGGTTTGTTTATCCAACAAAGGCCCTTCGTCTGAGAGAATTCATTAAATCAGACATCTGGAAATGGGAGAGGTAATTGGTAGCTACAAAACCAGACAGAAGCAGCAATGTCAAAGATAACTTGTAATAATGGTCAGCTAACATGGTCAAAAATACACACTGATTGGATATTATAATTAAGCGGGCATGCAATGATGGTGACTGGGTTTAACATTTGTATCTTATGCATGATATAATTCTAATCAATAGTTGTGAGTGGATAGAGATAACTTCTATACCTTGATTGGTATATGCTAATTACTTATAATCGAATCTGAAATTATATCTTGACTATGCTCTGGACTCTGGCTGACCATAGAATCTGAGCTATATTGCTTGATTAAACAGTTGTTGAGAAACCTCCGTGACTTTGTCTGGCGACTTCAATGGGAGCAAAGTTGTAAGAAATTAAAAGGCTGAACATCAAAAACCCTGCAATATGGGCTCTGATACTTTGGAGTTGATTAAAAGGGATTTTGGTTACTCACCCTCAAGATCAAGGCAGGAAAGGCTTATGATGGGTGGTACTGCACTGTACTAGGTTTAGGAGCAGAATCATAGAATCCCGAGAGTGCAGAAATAGGCCTATCATGTCTGCACCAGTTCTTCAGCAGAGCATCTTGCTGACCCCATTCCCTCTAATCCGCCTAACCTGCACGTCTTTGGACAATGGAAGGAAACCAGAGGACCCGGAGTAAACCCACACAGACATGGGGAAAATATGCAAACTCCGCACAGACACCCAAGGCCAGAATCAAATCGGGTCCCTGGCACTATGAAGCAACAGTACTAACCATTGTGCCGCCGTGCCACCCCGAATTTCTACACTGAGCCAGCCATGGGTCGAACCTGGAATCTTCTCATTCCAGGGCAGAAAAGGAAGCAGACACAGCAAAGGAAGAACACTCAACATGTAAAAGAAGTTGCCATTGGAGGAACAGCAGGTGAAGGTTCTCATCATGGAAGGCCTCACCAGCCAATGTCAAGGCTTACCTTTCCCAGGAAGTTTGAAAAGCAGTGCCCCAGGAGGGAATGTTTGCATCAGGTGTTTGTTGCTGACCCCGTGCAGATTCTGAGTGTATTTATTTATTTATTATTGTCACAGGTTGGCTTACATTAACACTGCAATGAAGTTACCGTGAAAATCCCCTCGTCGCCACACTCTGGCGCCTGTTCGGGTACACTGAGGGAAAATTTAGCACAGCTAATGCACCCTAACCAGCACGTCTTTCGGACTGTGGGTGGAAACCGGAGCACCTGGAGGAAACCCACGCAGACCTGGGGAGAACGTGCAGACTCCACACAGACAGTGACCCAAGCCGGGAATTGAACCCAGGTGTAAGAATTGTTGCCAGCGGGACTAATGAACTGTACCATGCCAGTGAGTTCTCTGTCTCAGGATTGCACCGTCCACTCCCATGGGGACATTGCACACAGGAGGTTCAGCAAGCTGCTGGATCCGGGATCAGGAATGGCCGCAAGTCAGAGGGTCAATGGGGCAGGGAGCACAGTGATCAGGAGAATCAGAGAGCAGGATGTGTGGTGGATGGAAGGTTCTGGAAGCAAGATCAAAATGAGCAGGATGAGCAACAAGCGGAAAGGTTATGGGCCAGAATGTTACGGCCATTCATGCAAGCAGGATTTTCCCAACCCACTGTAGTGAGTGGAGATTTGGCTGGGTGCCAAATTCTCCAACTTTACTGCAGTGGGAGTGTGGTGTGAATGGTCGGTAAGATCACGCCCATGCTATTTCTTTACATTTTAAAATTAATTTATTTTACAAGTTATTTCATTTAGCAATATAGGAATTTAGCAACGTAAAGTATTTCAACTTACAGGTTTTAGTGTTTATTTTTCAGATGGGGAAGGTCCTACAGAATCTAACTCCAGTTTTTACAGTGCTTTTAATGGGAAAAGGTCAATTACTTGATATTGTTTCACTTAAAGTCGCGATTTTCACCAACACAATTACAACTTTAAGTGAGGACTTACCGTATTATTGCAGTGAACCAAGACATAGTGTCGAAACTTAAGAGCTAGGAATAATCGCAGGTCGAGACCATCTTAAAGTTTAAACTTTATTTGTTAGTGTCGCAAGTAGACTTACATTAACACCGCAATGAAGTTATTGTGAAAATCCCCTCGTCGCCACACTCCGGCGCCTGTTCGGGTACACTGAGGAAGAATTTAGCATGGCCAATGCACCCAACCAGCACGTCTTTCAGATAGTGGGAGGAAACCGGAGGAAACCCACGCAGACACGGGGAGAACATGCAAACTCTGCACAGACAGTGACCCAGGCTGGGAATTGAACCCGGGTCCCTGGTGCTCTGAGGCAGCAGTGCTAACCACTGTGCCACCGTGCCGCCCCTTTGAGCCTCAGCCACCACACTCGATGGCAGTGCACCAGCAGGTGTGATCTTCCAGGAGACAGCTTGAAAATTGGCCACCTCTGTGTCCACCATCTGATTAAGGGCAGCAAGCAGGTTCCTGAGGCTAAATTTCCTCGGATTCTGACGTTAACTTTTCTATAACCAGAAGGAGATTCTACATTGTTCAGACTGTGTAGCTTCTGCCTCTACTTGCTTATTTGAAATTAGCCTAAGTAAAAATATTTAATTCAACCGAATGTGTCATTGGATAGGGTAGAGGTGGAGAGATTCTTTCCACTTAGAAAGGAAGCTAGAACTAGAGGGCACCGTCTCAAAATAAAGGGGGGTCAGTTTAGGACAGAATTGAGGAGGAACTTCTTCTCTCAGAGGGTGGTGAATCTCTGGAATTCTCTGCCCACTGAAATGGTGGAGGCTACCTCGTTGAATATGTTTAAATCACGGATAGATGGATTCCTGATCGGTAAGGGAATTAGGGGTTACAGGGATCAGGCGGGTAAGTGGAACTGATCCACTTCAGATCAGCCATGATCTTATTGAATGGCGGGGCAGGCTCGAGGGGCTAGATGGCCTACTCCTGCTCCTATTTCTTATGTTCTTATGTTTCCTAATCAACTTGCCATTTTGTTAATTAAGTAAAATGCAACTTTATGCTCGATAATAAAGCACAAGACCACACTCCCAGCATCGTGGAGGGTAGCGACAGTCACATCTCAGGCCTTACTTTCTTAAAGCTGTGGCCGGGATTCTCCCAAAATAATTCTAAGTTTCCAATTCACGTGAAAACGGGAGTAACTCCTGTCAATTTTATCTGCATGATTGTCAGATTGAATCTCCCACACTCTGTGCACTGCAGAGTGCTCCAGCTGGATCCCCTCTGAAATTCAGTGGCAGGGTCTATTCCCGCCTGAAAGGCCAGCAAGCATGGCACTGAGTGGGCCACTGCGCATGCACCGATCTGTCAGCGCTGATTGCTGGCCAGCCCCGCAACCTCCCTCCATCACTGGCCTACCGACTCCCCCCCACCACCCGATATCTGTCCCCCCTGACCTCTCCGGGCCAGACCCATTGTCCCCGGCCCCGGCCCCGGCCAGCCCTGATCACCCGATCCCCACAACCCCCAACAGCCCTGACCCCCGCCCCTGGCAGACCTGACCACTACCCCCCCAATGGCCAATCCCGATCTCCTCTTCCCTCTGATCCCCCGGCAGAGTGGCAGCATGACCCCCCCCCCCCCCCCGACCCCACAGATCAGCCCCCACATAGGCCCTTCCCCCAATAGGCCCCACCCCTTCTGGTCCCACCCGCTTAGCATTACCCAATGTCTGCTGGGCAGTGCCAAGGTGCCCCTTGGGCAGTGTTAGGGTGTCAGGCTAGCACTGCCAAGCTGACAGTGCCCAAGGGGCACCCCCTTACCCGAAAACTCTTAGTGTAGCCACAGTGGCCTCTCTTCACTCCAGCGGGGTCAGGCTGCCTGTTCCCTGATGGTGGGGAGCAGTTGTAAATACTGCTGGAGTGAACCACCCCTGGTCGAGGAGGCAGTGCTAGTGGGCTCAGAGATTTCAGTCCCATGCCCACTAATGACATGGAAATGGTCTTTTCCATATTGTAACTGGAAATTGGCTTGGAGCTGATTATGTCAGAAGTCTTTACCTGGGAGATGAACGGAGGCCTGTGTGCCCAGCGAGAAGCCCGCGAAACCACCTCTGCTGACAATCCCTGGCCTGCTGCGCAGCGGGCAAGGAGAATAACCCCCCATTATATGCTTAAATGGTTGCATGATTGTTTTAAGAGCTGATCACATGATTTGATGGTGATGTCATTGGGGTGTTTCACAGGTTACAGTTTAGTTTCAGTTGCTGTTCTAAACGCAGACCAAATGTTTCCGCTTGTGGGGTGGCACAGTGGTTAGCACTGCTGCTTCACAGCGCCAGGGACCCGGGTTCGATTCCCGGCTTGGCTCACTGTCTGTGTGAAGTTTGCACGTTCTCCCTGTGTCTGTGTGGGTTTCCTCTGGGTGCTCCGGTTTCCTCCCACAGCCTGAAGGATGCCTTGGTTAGGTGCATTGACCTGAACAGGCGCCGGAGTGTGGCAACTCGGGGAATTTCACAGTAACTTCATTGCAGTGTTAATGTATGCCTTACTAGTGATTAATAAATAAACTTTACTTTATCTAGAACAAGGGATCACAGGTATTGGTTGAGAAGGCTTGAATTGATTTAAAACGAGATGTGGAGGAACTACTTCTCACAGAGGGCGGTGAATTTCTGGGACTCACTGCCCCATAGCGCGGTGAAGTCTGAATCATTAAGCGGTTTCAAGAAGGAGAGAGATATATTTCTGATTTTAAAAATTGGTTAAATGGATATGAGGAACAGGTGGGAAGGTGGATTTGAGACCAGGCAGAGATCAGCCATGATCTGGTTGAATGGCGGAGCAGACTCGGAGTGCTGGATTGCCTCCTTCTGTTCCTAATTCCTATGTTCCTATGTTCCCTATGAGAACAGCTTTTCAATAAACCTGTTGGCCGGAATTCTCCCGTCCTGCCCGCCACTTGAATTTTAGCGGGCGGGTTGTGGAGAATATGAAACGCCTTTGATGGTCGGGTGGAACTTCCAGCTTTTAGACCAGTGCAGCTGGAGAATTCTGCCTGTTGTTGTAATCCAGGTCTGAAACTCCAAGGTGTTTTATGAAGTCAGCCTAGACCAAAAGTTTACACTTTGAATTTGGCATGGATAAGCACAAGATGTTTCATTCCAGGTCTGATTCAAGTGACCCACTAGGGAGCTTTTACCAATCAAAATTTATTTAAGAATACAGTTGAACTATAATGACTTTTACCAACTACTACAAACACAACTATAACCTTAACAGCTATGCTT
This sequence comes from Mustelus asterias, assembly GCF_964213995.1. NCBI lineage: Eukaryota > Metazoa > Chordata > Chondrichthyes > Carcharhiniformes > Triakidae > Mustelus > Mustelus asterias. The sequence goes on along the minus strand of NC_135818.1, from coordinate 14,438,299 downwards.
ACTGTTCCAAGCTAAATAATCCCCGCATGCATACACCCCATTCTAGGCTTGGCACTGAAAGCAAGTATGCTCACGTGACGCTGGATTTTGCAGCTTTCCAATCCATGCTGGGGATTACTCCTTTGGATGTTGAATCGAAAATGCTGAGGCTTCCTCCATCCTGGAACTTTTTTCCCACCTTGAGACACACAGAGCTACCGCTTGCCTCGAGCTTCTAGTTGCACCTCACACAGCAGCATTTTCACTCCAGAGAGAGACAGAGAACACTGCTTTCAGTCTGCAGTCCAAACAGCTTCTAACAAACTGAAAATAAAGTCTTTGGATTTCTCCTGTACAAAACAAAGGTACCAAGGTCAGGCGGATTGGCCCTGCTAAATTGCCCCTAAGTGTACAGGGATGTGTAGGACTGGCCATGGTAAATGCATGAGGTTACAGGATTGGGTGGCGGGGGGGGGAGGTGTGCAGCTGGGGAAGATGCTCTTTCGATGGGCCGAATGGCCTCCTCCTACAATGTGCCACCGTGCCACAGCAATAATTGACTGCATCAACATTGCCCACAATTTAAAAACATTTCATAAAATGACACTTCTCCTTCCACCACAGCTGAAATCAGCTAATTCAGCCCAGAGTGAAAGTCAATCTGAACTCCGTCTGTTTTATACGGCTAACTGAGCCCCAGACAGGAAGCCTGCAGTTTTTCTTTGAACAAATGGAATTTTAGTTTTCCATTGAGCACTGCTGTTTCACAGCGCCAGGGACCCGGACTCGATTCCCGGCTCAGGTCACTGTCTGTGCGGAGTTTGCACATTCTCCCCATGTCTGCGGATGCTCCAGTTTCCTCCCACAGTCCAAAGATGTGCAAGTTAGGTTGATTAGCCATGCTAAATTGCCCCTTAATGTCAGGGGTCTAGCTCGGGTAAATATGTGGGGAATGCGGGAATGGGGCCTGGGTGGGATTTGGTTGGTGCAGACTTGATGGGCTGAATGGCCTCCTTCTGCTCTGTAGCGATCCTATGAATAGCTGGATGATTGTTATACAGTCGGTGATTGTTCGCTTAACACGCCAGTTGTCAGGTTAATAATAAAACATAGCATAAGACCATAGGTTCTGGTTTCATCTTAAAATATTTGTCTGTGTATAAATACAAACCTACATGCATCCTTGAATGAGGGCGGGATTTTCTGCCCTCCCTCGATGTGTTTTCCAACAACAGAGGGAGTTCGCCATTGGTCAGTGGTGGCAGGATCTTCCAGTCCCGCCGATGTCTATGGCGATTGTGCATGGCTCACACATCCCAGCACTGGGGAAACCTGATACACAGGGATGGGCGGGTCGCCTTCATGCCACCGGCGGGACTGGAAAATGTCACTGGCTGGAAGGGCTGGAAAATCCCCTTTTGTCTTTACAATAATCACTCGCTTTTGTGATTGTTTGTCAGTTCACTTCTTTCAATGGACTGGGACTCACAATGTTTGGGAGACTTGGCCAATACCATAAGGTTACTGTCCCTGATGAACAGAAATCATTCTGGGCCGTTCATTCAAAGGCAGTATAATCAAAGTGCATGATTCTCATTTCGACAGTTAGTTTCATGACCAATGCAAATGCTTAATCTTTCCTGGCTGGCATATCAAAACAGTAAAGACGGTGATAAGATTGGAAACGTCACTCATAACAGCAGCATTCTTTAATTCTGTGAATATCTTGCACTCTGTTGGGAATTAGATATACCATTATGGATGTTTGGGAGTAAGCGCTATGGCTTGGATTTAATCAAGGTGCTCTAAACTGCATTATAACCTACAAGAGTGGATCAGAAATGGTTTCTGGATGTAATGTGAAACTCAACATTAAATTATAACATTATTCGCATGATCTATCGTCTTACTTTCCTGCAGTAGATAAGGACATCAGACATTATTCAGTCCAGACTATAATTTCTTCCTTAGCATCTTCCTTAGCATCAGGGCGGCACGGTAGCACAGTGGTTAGCACTGCTGCTTCACAGCTCCAGGGACCTGGGTTCGATTCCCGGCTTGGGTCACTGTCTGTGTGGAGTTTGCACATTCTCCTCGTGTCTGCGTGGGTTTCCTCCGGGTGCTCCGGTTTCCCCCCACAGTCCAAAGATGTGCGGGTTAGGCTGATTGGCTATGCTAAAAATTGCCCCTTAGTGTCCTGGGATGCGTAGATTAGAGGGATTAGCGGGGCCTGGGTGGGATTGTGGTCGGTGCAGACTCGATGGGCCGAATGGCCTCTTTCTGTACTGTAGGGTTTCTATGATTTCTATGATCTCACCCTCGATCTCTTTTACCAGTTTCACTATCACTCAGTCTCCAACTCGATTTCTGCCTCAGATTATCGAATACTCCCGCAGGAATCATTGGCTCCTGTGCTAATGGAGCTAGGTGTGGGAAAGGCAGCATGTTAAAGTTAAGTAGTAGACGCATATAAAAATACTGCAGTTTTGTTTGATTATCATTCAGGGATCAGTATTATCTACCAATGGAAGCAGAAGATTGCATTGGAACAGAGGAGGCAGGAGCAGAAGTAGGCAATTCAGTCCTTCGAGCCTGTTTCGCTGATCTCTTCCTCGTCCCAAATTCACCTCCCTACCTGTTCCCCAGATCCCTTTAACCATGCAGAGGTTGTGGATTTTAAACAAAAAAGAAAAATATCATGGCTTGCACACGTGGATTCAAAGTAACACACAACAGGTTTATTGAAAAGCTGTTCTCATAAGAAACATAGGAACAAAGGAATTAGGAGCAGACATAGGCAATTTAGCCCTTTGAGTCTGCTCCGCTATTCAATCAGATCATGACTGGTCGCTTCCTGATCGCAAATCCACCTCATGTTCCTCATATCCCTTTAACCCTTTTTTTGAACTATCTCCTTCTTGAAACCATTCAATGATTCAGACTCCACCGCGCTATGGGGCAGCGAGTTCCACAAACTCACCACCCTCTGCGAGAAGTAGTTCCTCCTCATCTCAGTTTTAAATCTACCGCCTCTCAAACTACACCTGTGACCTCTTGTTCTAGATTGTCCCACAAGGGGAAACATTTGATCTACGTTTACCTTATCAATCCCTTTTCGTATTTTATATACCTCGATCAGATCCCCTCTCATCCTTCTAAACTCCAATGAGTGTAAGCCCAAACTGTTTAATCACTCCTCATACGTCAACCCTTTTATCCCTGGAATCAATCTGCTGAACCTCCACTGAACTGCCTCCAATGTCACCACATCCTTCCTCTTAGCCCCAGAAGTTAAAGGGAAGACATAGTGAGGCTGCATTATACCAACTTATACAGATGCACCATAGAAAGCATTCTTTCTGGTTGTATCACAGCTTGGTATGGCTTCTGCTCTGTCCAAGACCGCAAGAAACTACAAAGGGTTGTGAATGAAGCCCAGAGCATCACGCAAACCAGCCTCCCATCCACTGACTCTGTCTACATTTCCCATTGCCTCGGAAAAGCAGCCAGCATAATTAAGGACCCCACACGCCCCGTACATACTCTCTTCCACCTTCTTCTGTCAGGAAAAAGATACAAAAGTCTGAGGACACGTACCAGGTGGCTCAACATCAGCTTCTTCCCTGCTGCACTCCTTTCCTTCTCTGTGAACGGTATGCTTTGTCTGTACAGCATGCAAGAAACAATACTTTCGCTGTATACTAATACATGTGACAGTAATAAATCAGCAATTTTGGCATATCATATTTACAAGTTAAGTTAAGATGGAATTAGAAGGTATGCTGGGCGCAGCTTGCAAGAAGTCACCTTGCTCCAGTGCCATCTTGAGTAGTCTCATACCCTAGTTGAGTAGTTGCATACCCTAGCTATGACTGTAACACTACATTCTGCACTCTCTCCTTTCCTTCTCTATGAATGGTATGCTTTGTCTGCATTGCACACAAGAAACAATACTTTTCACTGGATACTAATACATGTGACAATAATAAATCAAATCAAATCAAATCATTCTCAAACCGAATACTTGCTAAACAGAAACATGGGTCACAATATGGTTGTTGTAGTCCCCCCCACTTGCCTCCTGATTCTTACACTTGCTGTGTTTGGTCCTGCTCCAGTTTTACTCAGTCTTCCTTAAAATGGAGCAGATTTTTGACGGTCCATTGGAGAAGTGACCTTTGAGTGGCCAGATGGCCCTCTTGTTTTCCATGTACTGAGAAGCCAAGGCGAATGCCCAAGGCTCAGAATGCAGACATAACTGCAGCTTCAAAGACTGGGAGAGAAGACTTGCAATACAGAATTAAGAGATTAGGTAAATTAGACACAGAAATTGCACTCTCTTCTCATACAGTATAAATGGTTGCTCCTTTTACAATTTGGTATTCTTGCAACTCGTTCTGATGAGCACCAGATGAAAAGCTTCGATAGCAGGTCTCTTTTCTCAGCAATACTAAAATTAGACTGTAATGGTGTAAGCAATGTCAAGCTTAGACCCGTCTTTTAAAGTTAAGGTTTATTTATTAGTCACAAGTAGGCTTACATTAACACTGCAATGAAGTTACTGTGAAAATCCCCTCCGGCACCTGTTCGGGCACACTGAGGGAGAATTTAGCATGGCCGATTCACCGAACCAGCACGTCTTTTACAGTCACGGGGAGGGGGAGAGCTGACCGGTGGTGATTTAACCTGCAGAGTATCACACTTCAGGTTGGAGGGGCAAGGTTGAGAAGGTGGGACCTTCATGAATAACTTCAGTCGATGTGGGAATTGAACCTGTGCTGTTGGCGTAGTTCCGCATTGCAAACCAGCCATCCAGCCAATTGAGCTAACTGACTCCCAGCAGGTATGCAATTAAGCACTCGCTGAATTAGCAGACATTCTCCGTCTAAAAGAAATCTACTGTAGTCAGACAAGGAGTGGAAAAAGAGGGGAGCCACTCTATTCCTTTTCGCCTGGTTGTTGTGGTAGTGTACTTTTAAGGGTACGAGTATGTCGCTGTGTACATTACTGCCAGGGAAATGATCTATGCCCTGTGTGTTCCAGTTTAGTTTCGCTTTAGGCGGCACGGTGACTCAGTAGTTAGCACTGCTGCCTCACAGCTCCAGGGACCCGGGTACAATTCCAGCCTCAGGCCATTGTCGGTGTAGAGACTGCACATTCTCTGCGTGGGTTTCCTCCGGGTGCTCTGGTTTCCTCCCACACTCCAAAGACATGCGGGTTAGGTGGATTGACCATGGTAAATTGACCCTAGTGTCAGGGGGACTAGCAGGGTAAATATGTGGTGTTACAGGGATAAGGCCTGGGTGGGATTGTTGTTAGTGAAAGCTCAATAGGCTGAATGGCTTCGTTCTGTACTGTAGTGATTCGATGATTCTATGGTTTGGTGTTGGCAGTAGAACTCACAGAATTTACGGTGCTCCAAGCTTTACAACTGTGTAAGACTGTTCTCATGTGGCCAGTCTTAATAAATGGACACACAATGTGTTTCTGTCACCCTTATGAGTGATTGCTGCCTTGTCTCATGTACAGCAAATAAACTCAAGGGCTTGTATCATTATAGGAACACAACAGTCGTAAGACTCACAATCAAAAAGAAAACATCCAAACAAAGCAACTGAGAGATACTGAGTCAACTTCACTGAGCACGGTGGCACAGTGATTAGCACTGCTGCCTCACAGCGCCAGGGACCCGGGTTCAATTCCCGGCTTGGATCACTGTCTGTGTGGAGTCTGCACGTTCTCCCCGTGTCTGCGTGGGTTTCTCCGAGTGCTCCGGTTTCCTCCCACTGTCCAAAGATGTGCGGGGTAGGATGATTGGCCATGTTAAATTGCGCCTTAGTGTCCCGGGATACGTGGGTTAGAGGGATTAGCAGGGTAAATGTGTGAGGTTGTAGGAATAGGGCCTGGAGTGGGATTGTTGTCGGTCCAGGCTCGATGGGCTGAATGGCCTCCTTCTGCACTGCAGGGATTCTATGATTCTACAATTTGCAAACCTCCCTCTAACCACCAGAAACCTTGTTGTTAAAAACATTGCCATTTGTGTGAATGTATATTCCTGTTACTCCATCACAGATGCACCTTCACCTTTTTATGAGTCAGTGAGAAGCTGTTTCTGCACAGGTGAAGAGGCACAACTAGCACAGGGCTAGCAACCCAAGAATTTGAGTCAGAAGGTCATGAGTTCAAGTGGTCAGCACTGCTGGCTCACAGCGCCAGGGACCCGGGTTCAATTCCCAGCTTGCATCACTGTCTGTGTGGAGTCTGCACGTTCTCCCCGTGTCTGCGTGGGTTTCCTCCGGGTGCTCCAGTTTCCTCCCACAGTCCAAAGATGTGCAGGTTAGGTGGATTGGCCATGCTAAATTGCCCCTTAGTGTCCCAAGATGTGTAGGATAGCGGGATTAGTAGGGTAAATACGTAGGGTAGGGCCTGGATAAGATGCTCTATCGGAGAGTCGGTACAGACTCGATGGGCTGTATGGCCTCCTTCTGCATTGTAGGGATTCTATGATTCTAATATCCTGGCAGCATTTTCTTCATTTTCTTCCTTATAACGAAGTTATGGAGTAACAGGAATATACATTCACACAAATGGCAATGTTTTTAACAACAAGGTTGTTTCAAAATGCAGATGCAAGATAACTTAGTTATAAGGTGGGGGCCATTTTAATTTTAATCGTCAGGTGAAAATAAATTCTGGTGAATCGTTGATCCATTTCTTTGTGCAAATCTTTCCTTTAAATGGCTGCTGATTCGCTGCCGCCCATTTTTTTCTTGATGACCTCATTTAAAATTGATCTCTGTGATGTGGATGCCGTAACTACCCCACCCCCCGAGTCAATTGGGACAATCTTTCAGGCTCATCACGCCAGTTGATGGGGCATGGCAAGCCAGTAAGATCAGGCAAGAGGCAAAAAATGGGATTTGCGTCCGGTTTCTCACCTCTCACGTTGTTAGCGGCCCATTTCTGCCAGCAAAATCAGCTTCGCACCCATGAAAAGAGGGCAATGTATGGGGGCGTGATGTCCGGGATCGGGGGAGAGGGGGGACTAACAGATCTCCTACTCCTCTGTGTACACACTGTACACGGTGCACTGGGAGATCAGGGCACATGCGCAATGGCACACCTAGATCTCAGCAGCCAGCTTCCCGGTGTGAATAGGCTCCGCCCACTCCCCTTGCTGGCAAGAATCACATCTGGGCTCTTTTTTTTCTAAGTGCCCTATGCTTGTGTCTGGGAGCTCGCCCAGAATATGGGTGCAATTCTGTCCTGTTTCCATGCTCTTTCGGCACTTTATTTTGGTAAGATTGCCTCCAACGTGTTTATTTTCAGGATAAATTAAGAAAGCAAGATGTAGAAGCAGGAGCAAGGAAAATGGCCCCTCCAGACTGTGCCAGCTATCAACAAGATGGCCGAACATTTACATCAGCTCCACTTTTACCCACTGTGGCGGCACGGTGGCACAGTGGTTAGCATTGTTGCCTCACCAGTGCCAGGGACCCGGGTTCGATTCCTGGCTTGGGTCACTGTCTGTGCGGAATCTGCACTTTCTCCCTGTGTCTGCATGGGTTTCCTCCGGGTGCTCTGGTTTCCTCCCACAGTCCGAAAGACATGCTGGTTAGGTGCATTGGCCATGCTAAATTCTCCCTCAGTATACCCGAACAGGCGCCAGAGTGTGGCGATTAAGGGATTTTCACAGTAACTTCATTGCAGCGTTAGTGTAAGCCTACTTGTGACTAATAAAGAAACCTTAAATGTTTAAACTGTGTCCATCCGCCTTGATTCGCTTCATATCTATTCAATCCCTGTCTTCAATACATATCATCCTGCATACACAACTCTTTGGGTTACAGAATTCCAAAGATTCTCGTCTCTCTGAGTGAAGTCTCTCATCTCTCAATCCTGATAAATGCGAAGTGATGCATTTTGGTGGGAATAATGTAGGGAGGAGCTACACGATAAATGGAAGAACCATAAAGGGTGTAGAGACGCAGAGGGACCTGGGTGTGCAAGTCCACAGATCTTTGAAGGTGACGTCACAGGTGGAGAAGGTGGTGAAGAAGGCATATGGCATGCTTGCCTTTATAGGACGGGGCATAGAGTATAAAAGTTGGGGTCTGATGTTGCAGATGTATAGAACGTTGGTTCGGCCCCATTTGGAATACTGCGTCCAGTTCTGGTCGCCACACTACCAGAAGGACGTGGAGGCTTTGGAGAGAGTACAGAGGAGGTTTACCAGGATGTTGCCTGGTATGGAGGGGCTTGGTTATGAGGAGAGATTGGGGAAACTGGGGTTGTTCTCCTTGGAAAGACGGAGGATGAGGGGAGATTTAATAGAGGTGTATAAAATTATGAAAGGCATAGATAGGGTGAACGGTGGGAAGCTTTTCCCCGGGTCGGTGGTGACGTTCACGAGGGGTCATAGGTTCAAGGTGAAGGGGGGGAGGTTTAACACAGATATCAGAAGGACATATTTTACACAGAGGGTCGTGGGGGCCTGGAATGTGTTGCCGGGCAAGGTGGTGGAGGCGGACACACTGGGAACGTTTAAGACTTATCTAGACAGCTATATGAACGGAGTGGGAATGGAGGGATACAAAAGAGTGGTCTAGTTTGGACCAGGGAGCGGCGCGGGCTAATTGTTCTTTGTTTCTCGTTTCAAGGCTTCATTCTATGATCATCTTGCTGGTGCCAGTACAGAGCGAGACTGCGGATAGTTGGGAACCTGTCTCGGGGGCAGGGAATTCAGATGGTGTTCGTGGAAGTGGAAATGAATAGGATTGGGAAGCATTTTCCGATCAGGGTCAGTGTGATCTCCTGGACTCGTTTCGATCGCCTCAGGGGGTCGGAGAGGAATTTCCCAGATTTTTTTTCCCCATATTGGCCCTGGGGTTTTCACTCTGGGTTTTCGCCTCTCCTTGGAGATCACATGGTCTGGAATGGGGCGGTGGGGGTGAGTTAATAGGTTGTGATGAACAAAGCATCGTAGCTGTGAGGGACAGCTCGGTGGATAGGATATTAGTATGTAGATAGGCTGGAAAATTGGGCGGGGATCCTGGATTCAGGATTCAATCCTGGACCGGGGAGCGGCGCGGGCTTGGAGGGCCGAAGGGCCTGTTCCTGTGCTGTATTGTTCTTTGTTTGTTCTTGAAGTGTTTCCTCCTCACCTCAGTCCTAAATGGCCTACCTGTGACCACCCGACCCACCTCTAGACATTCGCGGCAGGAGTAATAGCCTCTCAGCGTCTTGCCTTTCAAACCCTCTAAGAACTTTATATTATTGCACCGGGACTTGAAAGTACTGTGGCTCGCACACAATAAAATTATGCTGGAACTGCACGTTTTAATAGGCTTTCTTACATTTGCGATTCTGCCCTGTCAGCTTGCCTCGTGAGCTGACAGAAATAAATCCCTGTCTGTCCATCACCTTTAACTTTGACAATTTTTCTTGAGTGCCATAAGCCCTAACTTTATCAGGGATTTTTCAAAGCGCAGCTCAGTTTGGTTTTGTAATACCATTTTGAGATTATAATACGATCTGGAAGGTCTCACACTCTGCAGTTAAATCCACTCAGCATTAAATGTCACTTGCAGCATTCTAAATCCTCCCCGATAAATATTCACATCTGAAAATATTCATTGTTTGTCTGAAGCGGCATTGCCAAGGTGAAGGATGTCAGTGATGGAAAAACCTATCGTTAAGCGCATTGCCCAGCAAGATTGTCCATGGGCAGTAATTAGGAACAGGATTCTGAGAGATTATTTTCACTATAGTTCAAGTATGTTTTTAAATTAAGTTGTTGATGTGTTTTTCGTGACCAGGCGTCGCTTTATCAACAGAGCTCAAGGCTCAAGGAAAACAATCTTCAAGAATAAAACAGAATCCTTTGACATGGGATACAAGTATTTGATTTGATTTATTATTGTCACATGTATTATTATACAGTGAAAAGTATTGTTTCTTGCGCACTATACAGACAAAGCATACCGTTCATAGAGAGGAAAGGAGAGAGTGCAGAATGTAGTGTTACAGTCAAAGCTAGGGTGTAGAGAAAGATCAACTTAATGCGGGGTAGGTCCATTCAAAAGTCTGACAGCAGCAGGGAAGAAGCTGTTCTTGTGTCGGTTGCTACGTGACCTCAGACTTTTGTACCTTTTTCCCAATGGAAGAAGGTGGAAGAGAGAATGTCCGGGGTGCGTGGGGTCCTTAATTATGCTGGCTGCTTTTCCGGGGCAGGTGGAAGGGTAGACTGCGTCAATGGATGGGAGGCTGGTTTGTGTGGATGGACTGGGCTTCCTTTATGACACTTGGTAGTTTCTTGCAGTTTTGGGCCGAGCAGGAGCCATACCGAGCTGTGGTGCAACCAGAGAGTATGCTTTCTATGGTGCATCTGTAGAAATTGGTGAGAGTCGTAGCTGACATGCCAAATTTCCTTCGTCTCCTGAGAAAATAGAGGCGTTGGTGGCCGCATGGAGGGACCAGGACAGGTCATTGGTGATCTGGACACCTAGAAAGATGAAGCTCTCGACCATTTCTACCTTTTCCCCAGAGCATTTGGTCTTCTGAATTCCCCTGTCTGCTATTTCAGGAGGGGTTTGTTTTTTATTCTTTCATGGGTTGTGAGTGTCACTGGCTAGCCAGCATTTGTTCCCCATCCCTAGTTGCCCATTTCAGAGACCAGTTAAGAGCCAACCACATTACTGTGGCTCTGGAGTCACATGTAGGCCAGACCAGGTAAGGACGGCAGATTTCCTTCCCTAAAGGACATTAGTGAACCAGATGGGTTTCTATGACAATCAACAATGGTTTCACGGTCGTTGTTAATTTTTTGGATTCCAGATTTTTATTGAATTCAAATTTCACCATCTGCCACGGTGGGATTTGACCCGGGTCCCCAGAACATTAAGCTGGGTCTCTGGATTACAAGTTCAGCAACAATACCATGACGCCACTGTTAGCCCGTCTACAATGTAGATCAATGAGTTTAATATAAACACATTGAACAATTGTTCACTGACATCCCATGGCTTTATTGTAGGGCTTCTGTGCTGATACATAGCACATATATAACACATCCCCTATGAATATCAGTCCCAAAGCTAATTGCTTCAAATGCTATTCATGCCTGGATGTTGATCTTCAGTGAATCCCAATGTAATTATTAACTGAAAGGAAACACTGTACTCATATAATACAGAGAGAAGTAAAATGCAGAGGAGTGTTACTATCTGCACTGAGATCATGCATTCGTAGAATCATAGAATCTTTGCAGTACAGAAGCAGGCCATACTCTCCAACAGAGCATCCCACCCATCCCTGTAACCCTGCATATTTACCCCGCGAATCCAAGCCATATCCCTGTTACCAGCACGGTGCACAGTGGTTAGCACTGCTGCCTCACAGTGCCAGGGACCCGGGTTCGCTTCCTGGCTTGGGTCACTGTCCGTGTGGAGTTTGTATGTTCTCCCCATGTCTGCGTGGGTTTCCTTCAGGTGCTCCAGTTTCCTCCCACAGTCTGAAATGCGTGCTGGTTAGGTGGATTGACCATGCTAAATTCTCCTTCAGTGTACCTGAACAGGCGCCGGAGAGTGGCAACTAGGGGATTTTCACAGTAACTTCAGTGCAGTGTTAATGTAAGCCTACTTTTGACTAATAAATAAACTTTATTCTACATATTTACCCCATTAATGCTCCTAACCTACACATCTTGGACACTAAGGGGCAATTTAGCATGGCGAATCCACCTACCCTGCGCATCTTTGGGCTGTGGGAGGAAACCGGAGCACCCGGAGGAAACCCACGCAGACACGGGGAGAACATGCAGACTCCACACAGACAGTGACCCAAGCCGGGAATCGAACCCAGGTCCCTGGTTCTGTGAGGCAACAGTGCTAACCACTGTGCCACCATGCCATCCCAGTGGGTGCAGACGTTCCCTCTAGAGCCAGCCGTCTGAGAGAGAACATTAAAACCATCAAATATCTCATGTTGTTCTTTCGTTATTTTAATTAATATTGTATAAATGCTGCAGAGTTAATAATTAATCCATCTGATTTACTGTATATAGTTTAAAATTCCCGTTCAGCTTGTTTTGGAGATCTATATGATCCATTTGACTATGATCAAACTCTAAGCCTGTGGCCTGCCTGCGTGCGCTAAGCCCAAAAGCAGTCATGAGACTCTCCCTGAATGCCATCACCAGATCCAGAGCACAGATTCCGCACCCCCACCACCTCCGCAGAAAGGTAACAAGACCATACACACCCAACTCCCAATCCCAAAGATGGATGAAGTCATTCACATGGATATCAGAGTTGAAGGCTGCATATCAGAACTGTCCTGGCTGGAGACAATACACATCTCTTTAACCTGTGCTTAACCCTCTCTCCACTCACATTGTCTGTACCTTTAAGACTTGATTACCTGTAAAGACTCGCATTCCAACCATTATCTTGTAAATTGAGTTTGTGTCTGTATATGCCCTGTTTGTGAACACAAGTCCTCACTCACCTGATGAAGGAGCGAGACTCCGAAAGCTAGTGCTGCCAAATAAACCTGTTGGACTTTAACCTGGTGTTGAGAGACTACTTATCGGAATGTGTGACAGCTGAGTAAAAATAGAGATGGTGAGAGACATTCAGAACAATCTTTATTTTGGATAGGCACTCTTCCTCAAACTGAATGAAAAGCAGCCATGTTTACTCATAAGTTTAAGTTTATTTATTATTGTCACAAGTAGGCTGACATTAACACTGCAATGAAGTGACTGTGAAAATCCTTTAGTCGCCACACTCCGGCACCTGTACGGGTACACTGAGGGAGAATTTAGCATGGTCAATGCACCTAACCAGTGGGAGGAAACCCACACAGATAATGTGCAGACTCCACACAGACAGTGGTTCAAGCCGGGAATCGAACCCAGGTCCCCGAAGCAGTGAGGCAGCAGTGCCAACCATTGTGCCACCGTGCCACCCATTAATATGCAGCAGACAGACAGGGAAAACACCAATGGATGATGCAACAATCATTTCCCAGTCGGGTAGCAGGAATATTGAAGGAAAAGAACTCATTGAAGAAACAGGTTGCCCGCAAATAACTAAAGGGTGTGAGGAGTCTGAGAAAAAGTAGAAAGTGTAACAGGTGGAAAACATGAAGGCTGGAATTCTCCGACCGAGAGCGTGTTTCCCGGTGGTGGTAGGCGGCGTGCTGTTCGCTCGCAATGGGATTCTCCGCTTCCGCCGGTGCCAATGGGATTTCCCATTGGTGTTACCTCACAACACAGCAAAACCCGCAGGTAGGGGTGTGCTGCTGGCAGGACTGGAGAATCCCACCGGCCTGAACGGCCGGAGAATTCCAGCCCTCGCCGGCGACTGTGATTCTCCAGTCCCGCTGCAGTAAATGGAGGTTTGGCTGAGCGCCCAATTCTCCGTTCTCGCTGGCAGTGGCAGCGGGGCACCGATATTGGAGAATTCCAGCCGAAAAGCCTGGGCGGCACGATGGTACAGTGGTTAGCGCTGCTGCCTCACAACTTCAGGGACCTGGGTTCACTTCCTGGCTTGGGCCACTGTCTGTGCGGAGTCTGCACGTTCTCCCCGTGTCTGCGTGGGTTTCCTCCGGGTGCTCCGGTTTCCTCCCAGAGAACAAAGATGTGCAGGTTAGGTGGATTGGCCAGGTTAAATTGTCCCTTGGTGTCCTGGGATGTGTAGGTTAGAGGGATTTTTGGGATAAATGTGTGGGGTTGCGGGGATAGAGTCTAGGTGGGATTGTTGTCGGTGCAGACTCGATGGGCCGAATTCTGCATTATAGGGATTCTATGAATCAGGCCTGACTTGATGATAGATTTGAATATGAAAAGGAGGACTAAAGCCTGGAGGTAATTACTAAAGTCAAAAAAGGTGATTGACTAGTTATATGGTGTTCTGGGAGTTTTCTCCCTGCACTTAGTCTAAGCTGGAGAAGAAATTTGAAAAAAAATCTATTAAAATACACCAAGGTTTTTTTAAGCAAGGAAATCATTCTTCCAAACCGTGCTGTGGAACGTTTCACATCATTATCGAACTGTGAACAAATAATAAATCCTAATGTCAACCTTGAGGTTTTAATTCAAGCTTGAAGTTACTCACCTTTCTTGATGCTTAATTGAACCTTTGGCAGTACTATGCATGAACAATAGTCCCCAGCAATGAATAATGTCTTGACAGCACTATGCGTCATAGCTTGTCCAGAGCATACTAGTGAAAGGTAGAGACTGTTACTGCTATGCAGTGGGTGAATGGCATGTCCTGAAATTGGACAAAGTGCACTCGATCCCTTATTATAAAAGCAAAACACTGCGGATGCTGGAAATCTGAAATAAAAACAGAAAATGTTGGATAAACTCAGCAGATCTGGCAGCAACTGTGGAGAGAGAAACACGATTAATGGTTTGAGTCCATTGATCCTTCTCTGGAACCAAAAAGAGATAGAAACGTGATGAATTATAAACCAGGAGAGGGTTTTTATTTATTCATTTGTGGGACATGGGCGTCGCTGGCTGGCCAACATTTATTGTCCATCCTTAATTGCCCTTGGGCTGAGTGACGTGTGAGGCCATTTCAAAGGGCAACTGAGAGTCAACCACTCTGCAATAGTTCTGGAGCCACATGTGGGCCAAACCAGGTAAGGACAGCAGATTTCTTTCCCTAGGGACTTAGTGAACCAGATGGGTTTTTCCGACAATGGTTTCATGGTCATTGGTAGATTCTTAATTCCAGGTATTTTTTACTGAATTCAAATTCCACCACCTGCCGAGGCGGGATTCGAAGTTTCTGGATTAATAGTCTAACGATAATATCACAAGGCCACCGCCTCCCTAAGGGGTGGGAAAGCCAGTGATAGGTTGGAGCTAAGGAGGGATTGGCAAAGATGTCATGGACGTGAGACAAAGGGCCAAAGAGAAAATGGTGCCACCTGGGTACAGAAGGCCATTAATAGTGGCAATAGTAGGATAGCAGGATGGGAGAGCAGAGGTCAATGCTCAGTGGGAGCAAAACTGAACAACAAGGGACAGTGGCTTTGTGGGGGGAGAGGTGGACCGTGTTGGGACATGCCAGAGGAACCAAATTACAGAAAACAAAGGAGGGATGTCGAGATGGAGGGGAAAGTTCTCAATCTGAATTGTGGTTGAATTCAGTGTTGAATCCAAAAGGCTGGAGCATGCTGCGGGTCGCGTGGCCCCTTTAAGGGGTGGGTGTTTTTGATTTGATTTAATTTATTATTGTCACATGTATTAGTATACAGTGAAAAGTATTGTTTCTTGCGCGCTATACAGACAAAGCCTAACATTCATAGAGAAGGAAAGGAGAGAGTGCAGAATGTAATGTTGCAGTCATAGCTAGGGTGTAGAGAAAGATCAACTTAATGCAAGGTAGGTCCATTCAAAAGTCTGATGGCAGCAGGGAAGAAGCTGTTCTTGAGTCGGTTGGTACGTGACCTCAGACTTCTGCATCATTTTCCTGCCGGAAGAAGGTAGAAGAGAGAATGTCCGGGGTGCATGGGGTCCTTGACTATGCTGGCCTCTTTTCCGAGGCAGCAGGAACAAAGAACAAAGAACAATACAGCACAGGAATAGGCCCTTCGGCCCTCCAAGCCCGCGCCGCTCCCCGGTCCAGGATTGAATCCTGAATCCAGGATCCCCGCCCAATTTTCCAGCCTATCTACATCCTAATATCCTATCCACCGAGCTGTCCCTCACAGCTACGATGCTTTGTTCATCACAACCTATTAACTCACCCCCACCCCCCCATTCCAGACCATGTGATCTCCAGGGAGAGGCGAAAACCCAGAGTGAAAACCCCAGGGCCAATATGGGGAAAAAAACATCTGGGAAATTCCTCTCCGACCCGCTGAGGCGATCGAAACGAGTCCAGGAGATCACACTGGCCCTGATCAGAAAATGCTTCCCAACCCTATTCATTTCCACTTCTGCTTTACGAACACCATCTGAATTCCCTGCCCCCGGGACAGGTTCCCAACTATCCGCAGTCTCGCTCTGTACTGGCACCAGCAAGATGATCATAGAATGAAGCCTTGAAACGAGAAACAAAGAACAATTAGCCCGCGCCGCTCCCTGGTCCAAACTAGACCACTCTTTTGTATCCCTCCATTCCCACTCCGTTCATATAGCTGTCTAGATAAGTCTTAAACGTTCCCAGTGTGTCCGCCTCCACCACCTTGCCCGGCAACACATTCCAGGCCCCCACGACCCTCTGTGTAAAATATGTCCTTCTGATATCTGTGTTAAACCTCCCCCCCTTCACCTTGAACCTATGACCCCTCGTGAACGTCACCACCGCCCCGGGGAAAAGCTTCCCACCGTTCACCCTATCTATGCCTTTCATAATTTTATACACCTCTATTAAGTCTCCCCTCATCCTCCGTCTTTCCAAGGAGAACAACCCCAGTTTCCCCAATCTCTCCTCATAACCAAGCCCCTCCATACCAGGCAACATCCTGGTAAACCTCCTCTGTACTCTCTCCAAAGCCTCCACGTCCTTCTGGCAGTGTGGCGACCAGAACTGGACGCAGTATTCCAAATGCGGCCGAACCAACGTTCTATACATCTGCAACATCAGACCCCAACTCTTATACTCTATGCCCCGTCCTATAAAGGCAAGCATGCCATATGCCTTCTTCACCACCTTCTCCACCTGTGACGTCACCTTCAAAGATCTGTGGACTTGCACACCCAGGTCCCTCTGCGTCTCTACACCCTTTATGGTTCTTCCATTTATCGTGTAGCTCCTCCCTACATTATTCCCACCAAAAGGCATCACTTCGCATTTATCAGGAATGAACTCCATCTGCCATTTCATTGCCCAAATTTCCAGCCTATCTATATCCTTCTGTAGCCTCTGACAATGTTCCTCACTATCTGCAAGTCCTGCCAGTTTTGTGTCGTCCGCAAACTTACTGATCACCCCAGTTACTCCTTCTTCCAGATCATTTATATAAATCACAAACAGCAGAGGTCCCAATACAGAGCCCTGCGGAACGCCACTAGTCACAGGCCTCCAGCCGGAAAAAGACCCTTCCACTACCACCCTCTGTCTTCTATGACCAAGCCAGTTCTCCACCCATCTAGCCACCTCCCCCTTTATCCCATGAGATCCAACCTTTTTCACTAGCCTACCATGAGGGACTTTGTCAAACGCTTTACTAAAGTCCATATAGACAACATCCACGGCCCTTCCTTCATCAACCATTCTGGTCACTTCTTCAAAAAACACCACCAGGTTAGTGAGGCATGACCTCCCTCCCACAAAACCATGCTGACTATCATTAATGAGTTTATTCCTTTCTAAATGCGCATACATCCTATCTCTAAGAATCTTCTCCAACAACTTCCCCACCACGGACGTCAAGCTCACCGGCCTATAATTACCCGGGTTATCCTTCCTACCCTTCTTAGGAAGTGTAGACAGAGTCAATGGATGGGAGGCTGGTTTGCCTGGTGGACTGGGCTTTGTTCACGACCCTTCGTAGTTTCTTGCGGTCTTGGTCAGAGCAGGAGCCATACCAAGCTGTGATACAACCAGAAAGAATGCTTTCTTTCTGGTTGAAGCAAAAATGTTTGTGGGTCACGGGACCCTCTGGGGGCCTATCAAGAGGAATTGCCCAAATCCAGCACCTAGTGAGTGTTAGGATGCAGGCCCTGATGGGAGGGAACCTTTAGTGTCAGTCCAGGAGTCAGTGAGATAGTCCTGTTCCTGCATTGAGCTTGTTTGTACATAGTCTAATCTTCCCTTCAATCACTGTTCCTCGTGCTACGACACATGGCGAATCGGAAGATGAGGTGTTGTTCTTCCGATGTGTCTTGGGCTTCACTGGAGCACTGCGGCAGGCTGAAGATGGACATGTGAGTCATAATCCTTTGTTATATCATCCGATTACCTGCCAAAATCCCAGATATTGAGAGCATGTCGAAAAAGAGAAATAATTCCTGAATTTAAACCATTTTCCTCTAAAATCCTGAATAATCACCCAGTTATGTTCCGAATTCAGCCTTTCTGATTTCAGGGAATCTTCAGTTACTCCCAATTAGAATTCCATTTCTAATGGGCTCCATGACTGAATTATTGAATTAACTAACAGATGTCCAGAATTATTTCTAACTCGTTACAGGCATCATAGAAATGGTGCCTATTGACATAAGACAATGCTTTTCCTGATTAATTCTTGTGAATACGACATTCACACAATGTCACGCTCTGAGAAGTATTTTGGACTAAGAATTATGGAGGAACACCCACCCACTCTATTTATTACAAAGACAGAGCTTCTTCACTGGTTCATCGATTTTGTTGCTGATGAAACCACCGTAGTGCGTCGGATCTCAAACAATAATGAGATGGAGTACAGGAAAGAGATAGAGAAACCTGGCGAACTGGTGTGATGACAATAATTTCTCCCTCAGTGTCAGTAAAATGAAAAAGATAGTCATCAACTTCAGGAAGCATGGTGGAAGACATGCCCCTGTCTACATCAATGGTAATGAAATGGAGATGGGTCAGAGCTTCAAGTTTCTAGGTGTTCAAATCACCAACAACATGTCCTGGTTCCTCCATGCCAACGCTATAGTTAGGAAAGCCCATCAACGCCTTTACTTTCTCAGGAGGCTAAGGAAATTCAGCATGCCCACTACAACTCTCATCAATTTTTACAGATGAACTATAGAAAGCATCCTATCCGGAAATATCACAGCTTAGTATGACTCCTGCTCTGACCAAGAACGCAAGAAACTACAAAGAGTTGTGAACGAAGCCCAGTCCATCACACAAACCAGCCTCCCATCCATTGACTCTGCCTACGCTTCCCGCTGCCTCGGAAAAGCAGCCAGCATAATCAAGGACATCATACACCCCAGACATTCTCTCTTCCACCTTCTTCTGTCGGGAAAAAGATACAAAGGTCTGAAAACACATACCACCTGACTCAAGAACAGCTTCTTCCCTGCTGCCATCAGACGTTTAAATGGACCTACATTATATTAAGTTGATCTTTCTCTACACCCTAGCTATGACTTAACACTACATTCTGCACCCTCTCATTTTCTTCTCCCCTGTGTACTCGATGAACAGTATGTTTTGACTGTATTGCGTGCAAGAAACAATGGGTCCCTGGTGCTGTGAGGCAGCAGTGCTAACCTATAGTTGGGTTAGAATCATAGAATCCCTGCAGTGCAGAAGGAGGCCATTAGGCCATCGAGTCTGCTTGACCACAATCTCACCCAGGCCCTATCCCCGCAAGCCCACACATTTACCCTTCTAATCCTCTGACACTACGGTCAACTTAGCATGGTCAATCAACCTAGCCCGCACATCTTTGGACTGTAGGAGGAAACCGGAGCATCCGGAGGGGAGCCACACAGACATGGGGAGAATGTGCAAACTCCACATAGACAGCAACCCAAGGCCAGAATTGAACCCGGGTCCCTGGCGCTGTGAGGCAGCAGTGCTAACCACTGTGCCACCGTGCCACCGTGCTGCCCGTAGACAATGTCGACTGTACCACCCTCATCTACCTTCAAAAAACTCAATCAAACTCATGAGATCTGATTTTCCACTCACAAAGCCATGCTGACTGTCCCCAATCAGTCTTTGCCTCTCAATGCCGAGAGATCCTGTCTCTCAGAATACCTTCTAACAATCTATCCATTACAGATGTTAGGCTCACCGGCCTGTCATTCCCAGGCTTTTCCCTGCAGCCTTTCATAAACAAAGGCACAACATTTGCTGCCCTCCAATCTTCAAGCACCTCACCTGTGGCTGTTGATTCTTCAAATATAAGGCAACATATGACCTGAAGTGGGACACACAGAGCTCGTTCAATGTGACCCGCAACTCTAACTGGAGCACCTGTTACTATAAGACCATAAGACATAGGAGCAAAATTAGGCCACTCGGCCCATCAAGTCTGCTCCGCCATTCAATCATGGCTGATATTTTTCTCATCCCCATTCTCCTGCCTTTTCCCCATAACCCCAATCCCCTTATTAATCAAGAATCTATCTACCTCTGTCTTAAAGACACTCAATGACCTGGCCTCCACTGCCTTCTGCAGCAAAGAGTTCCACAGATTCACCACTCTCTGGCTGAAGAAATTCCTCCTCATCTCTGTTTTAAAGAATCGTCCCTTTAATCTGAGGTTGTGCCCTCTGATTCTAATTTTTCCTATTTGTGGAAACATCCTTTCCACGTCCACTCTATCCAGGCCTCGCAGTATCCTGTAAGTTTCAATAAGACCCTCCCTCATCCTTCTAAGCTCCAACGAGTACAAACCCAGAGTCCTCAACTGTTCCTCATACGACAAGCTCTTCATTCCAGGGATCATTCTTGTGAACCTCTTCTGGACCCTTTCCAAGGCCAGCACATCCTTCCTTAGATACGGGGCCCAAAACTGCTCACAATACTCCAAATGGGGTCTGACCAGAGTCTTATACAGCCTCACCGGTACATCACTGCTCTTGTATTACTGAATGAATTAAGGAATTCGTGGTATCTGGAGGAAGGACAACACAGATATGAATAAGAAAATCTGTTCATGTTTAAGTCCCATTAAAAGCAGCCACACTGTGAACAGTCATATTAAAATCTATTTTGGATCTCACAATAGAGCAATTGTGCAGTGAGGTGAAGATTTGTTCCTGATTATTTTGGAAACCCTGCTGAAACTTGGAACAATTGCTAATCATGAAATGTATTAAACAAACTGATACTTTAATGGACTTCCCATGTTTTATACATGAGACTGTTGCCTTGTGTTCTGTCATATTTACCTGGTAATAATTCTGCCAAATATTAATATTAATGCTTCTGTGTTTGCTCATTTGTAAATAAAACAGATAATAACTTCAGAGAAACCCCTACAGCACAGAAGGAGGCCACTTGGCCCATACTGATCACAACCCCACCTAGGCCCTATCCACATTTACCCTAGCTAGTCCCCCTGACACTAAGGGGCAAGGACTGTGGGAGGGAACCGGAGCACCTGGAGGAAATCCATGCAGACACGGGGAGAATGTGCAGACTCCGCATAGAGTGACCCAAGCTAGGAATTGAACCTGGGTCATAGAGCTGTGAGGCAGCAGTGCTAACCACTATGCCACCGGGCCATCCAATTGATTGGCTTTGATTTGATTTGATTTATTATTGTCACATGTATTAGTATACAGTGAACTACTCAACTTAGGGTATGAGACTACTCAAGATGGCACTGGAGTGAGGTGGCTTCTCGCAAGCTGTGCCCAGCATACCTTCTAATTCTATCTTTAACTTAACCTGTAAATATGATGCGAGCAACGTAATGATAATTTATTAATAAGCCTCGCCATTATTAATTCATGAAATATACAGCAATTTTTGGAGTAAAATAGATGTGCCATGAGCTGTGGTTCTCCACCATTAGCCTTCCCAAAGCTGATAAAAGTTCCTTCTTGCCGCGATGGTCCCTGTTAAACGTAATGGCTTTGGTTGGATTTACGATCTGAGTATGAATCTCTTCCACCACAATTATTTCGGGCAAACAGTCAATGTTGCAGAGGATCCTCATAATGGCACTATTCATGGTTCTCTACTTAGCACTGACTTGGAGGCCTGAGAAAGGAACAATGCAGCCTTGTTGTCTCTCTTCATAATGGAGAGAATTATTCAAGGAACAAAGAACAGAGAACAAAGAAAAGTACAGCACAAGAACAGGCCCTTCGGCCCTCCAAGCCTGTGCCGATCATGATGCCCTAACTAAACTAAAATCAAACTTCTGCCCTTACTCGGTCTGTATCCTTCTAATCCCTCCCTATTCATGTACCCATCCATATGCCTCTTAAATATTGCCAATGTGCCTCTTTCCACCACCTCCTCTGGCAGCACGTTCCAGGCACCCACCACTCTCTGCATGAAAAACCCTCCCCACTCCCCGCGCCCCCCCGTACATCTCCCTTAAACTTTCCCCTTGTAATTGACACTTCCATCCAAGAAAAAGCCTCTGACTATCCACCCTATCTATGCCTCTCATAATTTTGGAGACCTCTATCAGGTCTCCCCTCAGCCTCCATCTTTCCAGTGAAAACAGTCTTGGTTTATTCAGCCTCTCCTCATAGTCAACGCCCTCGAGACCAGGTGAATGAGACCAGGCAACATCCTGGTGAACCTTCTTTGTGCTCTCTCCAAAACTTCCACATCCTTCTGGTAGTGTGGTGACCAGAACTGCACGCAATACTCCAAATGCGGCCTAACCAAGGTTTTATCAAGAGGGTTGTCATTTCTTTCATCTCTCTCAGAGGTGGATACTCAACAAGACCTTGGAGTCCTCGTGCATCAGTCGCTGAAAGTAAGCGCGCAGGTACAGCAGGCAGTAAAGGAGGCAAATGGTATGTTGGTCTTCATTGCGAGAGAATTTGAGTATGGGGATTGGGATGTTTTGCTGCCATTGTATAGGGTGTTGGTGAGGCCACACCTGGAGTATTGTGCACAGTTTTGGTATCCTTATCTGAGGAAGGATGTCCTTGCGATAGAGTGAATACAGCAAAGGTTTACCAGGCTGATTCCTGGGATGGCAGGGCTGTCATATGAGGAGAGATAAAGTCGAACGGCTCAATCCTGTTTCTAGTTTCTATGGTTCTCAGTGATCTTCGGTGCCAGTCTTGCCTCCACATTTCTCCAAATGTCGGTTGGCAATGACTTTCAGGATGAGAAACAGTTTTGACACATTAAGAGAGGACCCCTCATTCAAATACAAATTACAGACATTTCTTTCCAAGACATACAGTTTGAGATACATTATTTGTGTAATCTGAGACATGATGAGTGATAAATGTAGCATGCTTAAGTGGAAAAAGGTGATTTTCAATTGCCCACACACTCTATCGCTGGGATTTTCCTGAAGTCATTTCTGCGTCCATTGCAGACTAGCTGACAGATTGGTTGCTATTTACTGTGGGCGGCATAGGTGGCATAGTGGTTAGCACTGCTGCCTCACAGCGCCAAGGACCCGGGTTCGAATTCCTGGCTTGGGTCATTGTCTGTGTGGAGTTTGCATGTTCTCCTCGTGTCTGCGTGGGTTTCCTCTGGGTGCTCTGGTTTCCTCTCACGCTCCAAAGATGTGTGGGTTAGGTGTATTGGCCATTTAAATTGCCCCTAAGTGTCAGGGGGACTAGTTAGGGTAATTGCATGGGATTATGGGAATAGGGCCAGTCCTTGCAGACTCGGTAGGCCGAATGGCCTCCTTCTGCTCTGTAAGATTCTATGGTTAGAAACTCCATTACCTTTATATAGGGCGACTACCAGGATGGTCGAAAGTCAACTACTTGGGCCTATGGGACATAGCCTATATTCACCTGGGCATTTCTACATGCTTCTAAAAGTTTTAAAGTTTATTTATTAGTCACAAGTAGGCTTGCATTAACACTGCAATGAAGTTACTGTGAAAATCCCCTAGTCGCCACACTCCGGCACCTGTTCGGGTACACTGAGGGAGAATTTAGCACGGCCAATGCACCTAACCAGCGCGTCTTTCGGACTGTGGGAGGAAACCCACGCAGACACGGGGACAATGTGCAAACTCCACACAGACAGTGACCCGAGGCCAGAATCGAATGTGGGTCCTTGATGCTATGAGGCAGCAGTGCTAACCACTGTGCCACCCTTGAAGAAAGTTTATTTGTTTATTAGTGTCACAAGTAAGCTTACATTAACACCGCAATGAAGTTACTGTGAAAATCCCCTAGTCGCCACACTGCGGGTTCAGGTACACTGAGGGAGAATTTAGCACGGCCAATGCACCTAACCAGCGCGTCTTTCGGACTGTTGGAGGAAACCAGAGCACCCGGAGGACACCCACGCAGACACAGGGAGAACGTGCAGACTCTGCGCAGAAAGTGACCCAAGCCGGGAATTGAACCTGGGTCCCTGACGCTGTGAGGCAGCAGTGCTAACCACTGTTTCGCCGTGCCGCCCCACTTCAAAACGTAATACTCTTCACAGATTGCAACTGAGCCTCATTGCACACCCTTGTACGTGCAGAGATAAAAGATACTGAAATATAACGTGGGCTATCCTCTGTGTAAATTTTCAAATGCTCAACTAAAATTGTGTTAGAAATGCAATTTACATAAATTACCCAAATGCTTTTGAAATTGTAATAGAAATATCTATATGGATAATACTGCACTCCATTAAAGAGATCCCAGAGAATATGTGTGGAATTCTAATAAAGCAGTTAGATTCCAATATTCACATCATTGCATCGTGGTTTCTGCTTTGTGGAAACCCTAGGATTACAGTATAATGCAAGCAAACTGCCTTCAGACCAACAGACCAACTTGAACTTTGACATTAAACTTAGGATTATCACAGGGGCAAACTACATATTTTGTAAAGGTGTACAGAATTATGAGGGACATAGATGTGTGGATAGGAAGGAACTTTTCCCCCTGTAGCAGAAGGGCCAATAACCAGGGGACATAGATTTAAGGTATGGGGCAAGCGATTTGGAGGGGATTTGAGGAAAAGCCTTTTCACTCAGACGGTGGTGGGAATCTGGAATTCGCTGCCTGAAAGGGTTGTGTTATGTATATTGGGGCATGCCCCTTTAAGAGAACAGGTCAGGCGACCTGGGTCTCAAGCCTTGGGTGGAGCTTGCCTAACCAGTCTTGTGCTGACTGCGCTAGGATAAAGATGTGTTAATAAACAGTTCCAGTTAGTTAACGAGCACTCACCTCGTGGTCTATTATTAGTCTCAATATCGAGGCCGGCATGGTGGCACGGTGGTTAGGACTGCTGCCTCACAGCGCCAGGGACCCGGGTTCAATTCCGGCCTCGGGTCACTGTCTGTGTGGAGTTTGCACGTTCTCCCCATGTCTGTGTGGGTTTCCTCCAGGTGCCCCGGTTTCCTCCCACAGTCCAAAGATATCCCGGTTAGGTGGATTGGCCATGCTAAATTGCCCCTTAATGTCAGTGGGAACAGATGGGGTTATGGGGATAGGGGCTAGGTGGGATTGTGATCGGTGCAGACTCGATGGGCCAACTGGCCTCCTTCTGCACTGTAGGGATTCTATGATCAGACCTCAAACACAGTAGCAACCCTCACAACATTAAAGAAGCATTCAGATGACACTTGAAATGTCATAGCCTACAAGTGCTGGAAAATGTGATTAGAAAAGATAGGTGGCATAGATATGATGGGCTGAAGGGCCTCTTTTTGTGCTGTAGACTCTATAAACTGCTGTGCTGTCATTAAATTTCTAATCTGTGAACACAAAACCAGTTCCTCTATTGGCATTTTAATGTAACAAATGTGAATGTCACCAGCAAACCAGTAACTCATGAATACAGTTCTGAGCATGTATTGAAGTCCACTTGAGTTGAGTAGAGCTCTGTCTGTCTCTGAATAAAAATTATTGAGGGATGGTGTAATCACCTCAACGAGGCCCAGGAGGTGGGCCTCTTGGAGTATGAGCTCCCCGACTGAGGTCACGATTGCTCGCCCAATCAGGGAATCTCACTTGTGTGTATATATTGAGGAGTGTCAGGACGACTGACTCTGGATACTGACTCCATACCTGAAGCACTCTTAGGAATGTGTTTTTTTTAAGTTTATTTATTAGTGTCACAAATAGGCTTACATTAACACAGCAATGAAGTTACTGTGAAAATCCCCTAGTCGCCACACTCCGGCACCTGTTCAGGTACACTGAGGAAGAATTTAGCACGGCCAATGCACCTAACCCGCACGTCTTTCGGACTGTGGGAGAAAACTGGAGTAAACGCAACAGACATGGGGAGAAGGTGCTAACTCTGCACAGACAATGACTCAAGCCAGGAATTGAACCAGGGTCCCTGGCACCGTGTGGCAGCACTGCTAACCACTGTTCCACCGTGCCGAGTGGAATTGAGTTTGTAAATAAAAGGAATCTGGTAATAGGGACACCGGCCTCTGGGGAGTTCTTTCCGATGATCAGTTTAATTCAGTAATGTCCCAGTAATGTTGGCCTTGGAGGGGGTTCAGAGGAGGTTCACAAGAATGATCCCAGGAATGAAGGGTTTGTCATATGAGGAGTGGTTGAGGCGTCTGGGTCTATACTCAATGGAATTTAGAAGAATGAGGGGGGATCTTATTGAAACTTGCAGAATACTGAGAGGTCCAGGTAGAGTGGACGTGAGGAAGATGTTTCCGCTGATGGGAGAGACTAGAACTCGAGGGTGAAGGGACACTCCTTTAAAACAGAGATGAGGAGGAATTTCTTCAGCCAGAGAGTGGAACTCATTGCCACAGAAGGCTGTGGAGGCCAGGTCATTGAGTGTCTTTAAGACAGAGAGAGATAGTTCTTGATTAAAAAGGAGATCAGGAGTTATGGGGAGAAGGCAGGAGAATGGGGATGAGAATCATATCAGCCATGATTGAATGGCAGAGCAGACCCGATGCACCGAATGGCCTAATTCAGCTCCTAAATGATATGGTCCTATCATTATTACTGTAAGAGGAGGTATGAACCTTGAATGGCAGCTGCGGTGAAGCAGGAGAATCAGAATGGATAAATCCCATAGTCCCAGGCTGCACTTTGCTCTGGTTACACCTTGAACGCAGCGTATTACAGTCAACAGAGGGCAGCTTGCATCTCTGTTCAGTCTGTTCTCATTTCGAGGCAAAAGTCAAACTTCTCTTCTGTCATATCCTGAAGGTCAAAACTTACAACTGCTCATTCCAGGCTAGCGGTGACTGCCTGGTGCAAAGTTGCCAACTCTAGTTGGACATACTCTTGGAGGTTTCAGAGCATGTAATGTTTTCATTTAGAATATAAAAATAAAGTGAAGTTTATTTATTAGTGTCACAAACATTAACACTGCAATGAAGTTACTGTGAGAATCCCCTTGTTGCCACACTCCAGCACCTGGTCAGGTACACTGAGGGAGAATTTGGCATGGTCAATGCACCTAACCTGCACATCTTGGGACTCCGGGAGGAAACCAAAGCACCCGGAGGAAAACCCACGCAGACACAAGGAGAATGTGCAAACTCCACACAGACAGTGACCCAAGATGGGAATCGAACCCAGGTTCCTGGTGCTGTGGGCAGCAGTGCTAACCACTGTGCCACCGTGGAAACTGAAGAGCGATCAGAACTTCTCGGACCATGATTTGGATATCTGATTGCATGAGGTTGAGCAAAGGAGAGTTCACATTTTGGGCCATGGAAAATCTAAGCCAGTGTGTGTTTCTCATTAGTATTCTTCTGTCTTGCTTTCCTTAATTATGTTATTCATTTAGAATTATCCCACATTTAAATCTTGTGTTTTGATGTTTCAACAAAGCATTTGTAGAATTTTGTAAAGTTTAATGGAAAACATTTATTAACAAAAATGTAGTAAATACAAAACTTTGTTACCATGTTAGCATTTAACTAAACATTTAACTTTAGCAGCTGAAGAATGACATTTCATTGAATAACCAAACGTTTTCCAAATTTCTTGCAATAAAATGTATTTTTTCATTTTAACACAACAATCAATAATTTTTTTCCGTAAACAAAGAGGTAAAGAAGGGACAGAGGGAGGGGTGTAAGGAGGGAAGGGAAGGGGAGGGGAAGAAGGGGAGGGGGAAGGGGGAAGGAGGGGAGGGAGAAGGAGGGGAGGGGGAAGGAGGGGAGGGGGGAGGAGGGGAGGGGGAAGGAGGGGAGGGGGAAGGAGGGGAGGGGGAAGGAGGGGAGGCAAAAGGGAGGGTTTGGACATATTAATTGTACATTTTACATGTCGCCTGAATCTTCTCTAATGATTTCTGCCCCTATGTCAAAGCCTTAAAATAACTTGGATTTTAAGAAGTAAGTAGCCTCTCAACACCAGGTTAAAGTCCAACAGGTTTATTTGGAATCACGAGCTTCCGGAGTGCTGCTCCTTCATCAGGCAAATGGAGGTAGGTTCACAAGCATGGCATATATAGGCAAAGACACAACTGCAAGATAATTACAGACTGGAATGTGAAGAATGGTTGGAATGCGAGTCTTTACAGGTACAAGCAGTGTGCATGGAGAGAGGGATGATCACAGGTTAAGGAGGTGTGAATTGTCTCAAGCCAGGACAGTTAGTGGGATTTTGCAAACCCAGGCAGTATGGTGGGGGTTACAGATAGTGTGACATGAATCCAAGATCCCGGTTGAGGCCGTCCTCATGCGTGCGGAACTTGGCTATCAGTTTCTGCTCGGCGATTCTGCATTGTCATATGTCTTGAAGGCTGCCTTGGAGAAAGATCGGAGGTTGAATGCTCTTGACTGCTGAAGTGTTCCTTGACTGGAAGGAACACTCCTGCCTGGCGATTGTTGCACGGTGTCCGTTCATCCATTGTCGTAGCGTCTGCATTGTCTCGCCAATGTACCACGCTTCGGGACATCCTTTCCTGCAATTAATGAGATAGACAACATTCGCCGAGTCGCGTGAGTGTGTACCGTGTACCTGGTGGGTGGTGTTCCCAAGTGTGCTACCACCTCATGATTTTAAGAAGCCAAGCTAAAAGTGTGATGTACCAGTGGTGATGAAACATGACTCCAGGTTTTCAATCTTCACTGGATTCTGCAATCCCTGTCAGACAGATAGTTCACGTCAGCTTACAATTTAGATAATTCTAAATGAATAACAGAATGAATATGTCATCATAAGGATTACACTTTCCTAAAGCATTTGAAGTAACAAGTTGCACATTTCCCCTTCTATCTTAAGAGGTTTCTAAGGATCAGTATTGCATCAAGGAGACTCTTAAAATTGGGATAAACTGCTTAAAATACATAGCAAAACCCAAATGAACGTTAGCTGAAACTTACTACAGACATTTCAAAACCACTTTGTTACATGGCAAATATGTTTTTAATGAATTGACAGTATATGTCATGACACAGCTGTAAAAAAATCCTTCTTTTACTTTCTGTGCATTCCATATATTTTAAATATCTTTTAACCACTTTTTCAAAAAAATTAACCTACTCAAAGAATGTCTGCTGCCTTTACTCGCTGCACCTAGTGCAGGAGAAAATGTGTGAATAAATAGGTGTAAATACTCATCTATATCAAGGGAAGGAAGCAAAATTTATAAGTTCATAAGATATCGGAGCAGAATTAGGCCATTCAGCCCATCAAGTCCACTCCGCCATTCGATCATGGCTGATATGCTCCTCATCCCCATTTTCCTGCCTTCTCCCCATAACCCTTCAACCCATTACCAATTAAAAATCTGTCTAACTCCTCCTTAAATTTACTCACTGTCCCAGCATCCACCGCACTTTGGGGCAGCGAATTCCACAGATTCACAACCCTTTGGGAGAAGTAGTTTCTCCTCAACTCTGTTTTAAATTTGCTACCCCTTATCCTAAGACTATGACCGCTCGTCCTAGAATGCCCCACGAATCCGCTCCATGTCAACTTTATCCATAGCTTTGATCATCTTGTATACCTCAATTTGATCTCCCCTCATTCTTCTAAATTCCAGAGAATATCGGCCTAAACTGTTCAATCTCTCTTCATACGACAAACCTCTCAATCAATCTAGTGAACCTCCTCTGAACTGCCTCCAATGCCACTACATCTTTCCTCAAATAAGGGGACCAAAACAAGGCTCCAGGTGCGGCCTCACCAATGCCTTGTATAGTTGCAACAAGACTTCCTTACCTTTATATTCTATTCCTTTAGCTATAAATGCCGACATTCCATTCACTTTCTTTATTATCTGCTGTACCTGCGTGCTAGTTTTCTGTGACTCATGAAGTTAGCACAGTCCTGTCACCTTTCCTTGAGGGACTTTAGCGCAGGGCTTCAATCCTGACAGCCACAAAAACCCAACCGGAGGTTTGAACTTGGCGCACCTTCAGCGCGCATGCCCTTACGCCAGGACGTCCGTATTGTCCCGATGCACATGAGCAACGTACAATCTCCATACGCCAGGATTCTGTGCAGAATTCAGGGCCTGTGATTCTTTTTCACGCAGCAAGTGTATTAGGTCTGGAAATGCACTGCCTGAGAGCGTGGTGGATTAAATCAAAGCTTTCAGAAGACAATTAGTCAGATCAATAAAACAGAAGAGCGTGCAGGTTCAAGGGGAGAGGGTGAGAGAATGGGCACTGAGTGAATTGCTCATTCGGAAAGCGGTTGCGGACGTGATGGGCCAAATGGCCTCCTGGGATTTCTAGATGGTTTAAGGGGGGGATTGAAAAGGATTGTGTGAATGACAAATAGGAGAGGAGACTATGGAGGAGAGGTGCAGGGAGGGATTTTCCAGCTGCGCTCGCCCCAAAACTGGAAAATCCCACCTGAGGTTAACGGACCTTTGCATGATCCACCCCCCCTGCACACTACTATTTCCTTGGGGGGAGGGAGGGGAAAACTCCCCCCAGAGAGCTGGGGAGAACAGAGTGATAAGGACAGGGGGCGATTGTTAAGCACTTCCCCTGCCATGTCGAATCCATTTGCTCCCCCTGTTTGATGGATAAATTATCCGGACATACTCTCTTCCATATTCTTCCGTCGGGAAAAGATACAAAAGTCTGAGGTCACGTGCCAACCGAGTCAAGAACAGCTTCTTCCCTGCTGCTGTCAGACTTTTGAATGGCCCGACCTTGCATTAAGTTGATCTTTCTCTACACCCTAGCTATGACTGTAACACTACATTCTGCATTCCTTCTCTATGAACGGTATGCTGTGTCTGTATAGCACGCAAGAAACAATACTTTTCACTGTATACTAATACATGTGACAATAATAAATCAAATCAATAAGATAAGATAAATTTGTGGGACAGTGTATTTGAATGAAGAACGTGTATCCCCATATTTGTATTCTATGTGCTAAGATGTTAGTTAATGTACCTCATTTGGATTCTTTCTTTGTAGAACCCATAACCAGACTGCTTTCCACATGGAGGAATCAAAAGTCTATAAGATCCCTGCACACATTATTCAGTGCCCAGTGTTTGCGTTTGTCAATATTCAGAATCATCGAGGGATTTATTTTGGGAAAAAGCTATGTCTGAAATATGCAATTATTAATGGAGTGATTCTTCTCAAATCTATATATTTTCACAAGCACAGATACCACAAAATTTTTAACAAATGAACTCTTACTTATTTGCTTATGGCATATGGACACCACTGGCAAATCCAACCTTCTGTTGCCCATCTTTGAGAATGTGGAGGTGAGTCACCTTCTTTAACTGCTGCAGGCCATTCTGGTGTAGGTACATCCACAGGGAGGGAAGGATTCTGACCCTGTGATAGTGAAGGAACAGCGATATATTTCCAAGTCAAGGATGTTGTGGCTTGGAGGGGAAACACCAAACATTCAATTTCCCACAGCACAAGAGGAGAGAGGAGGTGAAGGCTTAGTGGTATTAACGCTAGACTATTAATTCAGAAAGTAAAAGCAAGATACTGTGCGGATGCTGGAATCTGAAACAAAAACAGAAAATGTTGGAAAATCTCAGCAAGTCTGACAGCATCTGTGGAGAGAGAATAGAGGCAATGGCCAGAATTTCACCGGCACGCCCACCCTGATTCCGGGGCGGGCGAGGCTCGGAGAACGGCATTCTCCATTGGCCTCGGGTGGGATCGTACGAACCTCGGGCGGACGTGCCAGTGAGATTCTGCCCAATGTTTCAAGACTGGATGACCCTTCGTCCAAAGGATCATCCAGACCTTACTAATGGAAACATCTTTCCCACATCCACTCTATCCAGGCCTTTCATTATTCTGTAAGTTACAATGAGACCCCCTCCTCATCCTTCCAAATCCATTGAGTACAGACCCAGAGTCCTCAGGCGCTCCTCCTTATGTCAAGCACTAGTCCAGTGACAGTTCCACTGCACCATCACATCGCAGGAGCAAGAGGCAAAAATATTACAAGAGGAAATATGTAACAGTGTCCGAGACATTGACAAACCAGGCTAACAACCCCAACTGAGCAAGCTGTGAGCAGAGAGGACTGACATACTCACAATACTCCAAGCGTGGTCCAAACAAGATTCAATATAAGCTCAACACGAGCTTCCTACTTTCCAACTCTATTCCTCTAGAAATGACACAGTGACACATGTGCCTCATTTGTGAGGTGACACTGTGGTTAGCACTGCTGCCTCACAGCGCCAGGGACCCGGGTTCGATTCCAGCCTTGGGCCACTGTCTGCGCGGAGTCTGCATGTTCTCCCCGCGTCTGCGTGGGTTTCCTCCGGGTGCTCCGGTTTCCTCCCACAGTCCGAAAGCCGTGCTGGTTTGGTGCATTGCCCATGCTAAATTCTCCCTCAGTGTACCCAAACAGGTGCCGGAGTGTGGCGATTAGGGGATTTTCACAGTAACTTCATTGCAGTGTTAATGTAAGCCTACTTGTGTCACTGATAAAAAAAACTTTAAAATGAACACCAGTTCATTTTTATACGTTTAATTATTTGTGAATCTGTAATCCTAGATTGCATTCAGAAGGAAAAGCTTCAAAATTACTAAGGGATAATGAGAGTTTAGTTTAACGGGAACTTGTATGGTGGGAGGGTTAGTTTTATGTTTTTCATTCAAATATAAGGGATGAGTGGTAGTAGGCTACATGTTTAATTCATAAACACTTGCTGATGCACAACTCAATAATGTTGCCCTAAAACTACATAAAATGCTTCACCCAGGGAGCAAGAACAACAGCAGAGCTGTAATAACATTATGCTGTATTGTACGGCTCAACAATCAAGAACACCTCAGTGTAAATTCCTGTTTTATTCCTATCAGTATTGTGCGTATCGAGAGAAGGAATTCAGGCACCACGAACAAACTCTCCAAAAATGCCAGCTGTTCAGATACAAGAATGAAGCTAGATAGAATTCAGCCCCCAAGCCCTTGCAAAACTAATTAGGACTTTCCAAATCTAATAGAAGCAGATTTGGATGTTCCTGCTTTTACAGGGAGTTCTAACACGGGAATCGGAGAGTTCTCAGAATAAAACATTCTTATGTTTCTTCCTTAATGTAAAAGATCCCACTGTAATTGCATCAGAATAAATGCTACACTCATACACGAGCTCGTTATCTCCGTTTCACAGCGGGTTATCACATCAAAGTCTAAATGATGAGCCTCAAATGAGGAGATAGTTGCTAGGATACATGGTTCATCTTTTAAGCTAGGAGGACAGTAGGGATTTCATCGTGTTACATTAGGTTAGAAGACACTTCCCCACCACTTCTAGAATTTGGACTAATTTCCATTCTGTGCCCTCTATTAGAGTTTTCCCAGGCCTTTTCAGTTCACAGGAGGTCGACATTTGAAGAACCCCCACATGTTTCGGACGCTGACAATATTGTCATCATGTATAAACTGAGGTTAGAAAGAATCGGCCCACGATATAATATTGGAATTTGTGGGGCGGCACGGTGGCAGAGTGATTGGCACTGCTGCCTCACAGCGCCAGGGACCCGGGTTCGATTCCCGGCTTGGGTCACTGTCTGTGCGGAGTTTGCACGTTCTCCCCGTGTCTGCGTGGGTTTCCTCCGGGTGCTCCGGTTTCCTCCCACAGTCCAAAGATGTACGGGTTGGGCGGATTAGCCATGTTAAATTTCCCCTTAGTGTCAGGGAGACTAGCAGGGTAATTAGGTTATGGGGATAGGGCCTGGGTGGGATTATGGTCGGGGTAGACTCGATGGGCTGAATGGCCTCCTTCTGCGCTGTTGGGATTCTATGATTCTATTTAACGGTGAGAATTACAGCTCAGCATTTTCAACTGGTAATAATGCTCTTCAGCTCCAGCTTAAGATGACATGACTCTGCCTACATTGGGCACGATTCTTCCACCCCGCTGCACTGGGCGAGTAGCGTAGCGAGGTGGGAAATATGCGCCGATGCGGAAAAACACGAAATACTGGACCTTCCGTGATCTTCCCAGGCCTTTTTTTCCAGCGTGATTTGCACCACGCCCAGAATGTGCACAACGTCAATTTAAATGATTTTGGGCAGAATTTTCCCGTCGCGCTGCCACGGGAATCATAGCGGGCGGAGAGGTCAGGCAAAGTTGCATTGACCTCAGGCAGGAATTTCCACCCTTGGGGCAAGAACTGCCAGAAAATCCCGCCCATTGACTTAATTATTATTAGCGAGTTCGACTCAGCCCTCTTCCCACTCCCATACCTCCCCACCACCCCAACCCCCCCCCGCCCCCGCACCCCCCCCTCCCCCCCCCCCGACCCCCCCTCCCCCACTCCGGCGTGACGCCATGTCGACATCATTTACAGTTAGTCTATAAAAGTCTGGGCCAGGCGCAGCAGTAGTGAAGGGGAGTGAGGAGGTAGGTTCCATTGAGCAACAGCCCCGAGAGTGTGGGAGGTGGGGGGGGGGGCACCCAGGCACTGTAAAGCTGCTGTGTGAGATGGGGGGGCTTGCATGGATGTTGGGGGTTGGGGGGCCCTTGCCGGTCTAGGGGTCCACAGGTCAGGAGTCACCGCCGGCTTCTAAGTTGCTAAATTGTCCCTTGATGTCCAAAGATGTGCACGTTAGGTGGATTGGCCATGCCATATGGGGCGGTACGGTGGCGCAGTGGTTAGCACTGCTTCTTCACAGCGCCAGGGATCCGGGTTCGATTCCCGGCTTGGGTCACTGTCCGTGTGGAGTTTGCACGTTCTCCCCATTTCCTCCGGGTGCTCGGGTTTCCTCCCACAGTCCAAAAGACGTGCTGGTTGGGTGCATCGGCCATGCTAAATTCTCCCTCAGTGTATCCAAACAGACACCGGAGTGTGGAAACTAGGGGATTTTCACAGTAACTTCATTGTAGTGTTAATGTAAGCCTACTCGTGACATTAATAAATAAATAAAAAATTGCCCCTCAGTATCCAAAGATCTGCAGGTTAGGTGGATTGGCCATGCTAAATTACCCTTTAGAATCCAAAGATCAGAGAATCATTGAATCACACAGCGCTGAAGAGGCCATTTGGCCCATCAAGTCTGCACCAACACATTAGCAACACCTGAACTCCCGCCTAATCCCATCTGTCAGCACTTGGCCCATAGCCCTGAATGTTATGATGTGCCAAATGGTCATGGTGGGCGCATTGCCCTTGCAGTATAGAGACCCCAAGGGATGTCACATGAGATCCAGCACCAACCACGTGGTGTTTTATACATTGGGTCACAAGTGCCCAATAATTCCCTACACCTTGTCCCCGTATCAAATCACAAATTAATGTGAAGCTCAGTTCAGGTTTCCAGACCAATTAATGATGAATGTTATAACCCCAGACCAGTTGCACATTCATTCACTTGTGCTAAACCTTTAATTGGCTGAGCTTGGAGGGAAGGGGAAAAAATACTGTTTTTGGATTAATCAATAAAATCCAATAAAGCAAAGACTGCTTCAGTTCATTTTACTTCATAATAGTTAGTTTCAGCTTTGAGCTGTCATAAGAAAGGAAAAATAATAATTATGCCTCCATGTTTTCTGCAAAATGGCACATACGGGAAGGTTTCTGTTTCAATAAAGAAGAAGAAAGATTGAGACAAAATAATTAACTGAGAAATAATTGTTGTGGAAAAGGTTCACTTCTTTTCAATTGAGGTTATGTGGATTGGCCATGCTAAATTGCCCCTTGGTGTCCAAAGATGTGCAGGTTATGTGGATTGGCCATGCTAAATTGCCCCTTGTTGACCAAAGATCTGCAGGTTAGGTGGATTGGCCATGCTAAATTGCCCCTTAGTGACAAAAGATGTGCAGGTTAGGTGGGTTGGCCATGCTAAATTGCCCCTTGGTGTCCAAAGATCATAGAATCATAGACTCATAGAATCACACAGCGCAGAAGAGGCCATTTGGCCCATCGAATCTGCACCGACACACAAGAAACATCTGAACTCCCACCTAATCCCATCTGCCAGCATTTGGCCCATAGCCTTGAATGTTATGATGTGCCAAGTACTCTTCCAGATACTTTTTAAAAGACATGAGGTAACACACTTCCTTCGCCCTCCCAGGCAGCGCATTCCAGAAAGTCACCACACTCTGAATAAAAAAGTTTTTTCTCACATCCCCCTAAACTTCCTGCCCCTCACCTTGAACCTATGTCGCCTCGTGACTGACCCTTCAACTAAGGGGAACAGCTGCTCCTTATCCACTCTGTCCATATCCCTCATAATCTTGCACAGGTTGCCCTCGATCAGATCGCCCCTCGGTCTTCTTTGCTCCAACAAAATCAAGCCAAGCCTATCCGGCCTCTCTTCATAACTTAAATGTTCCATCCCAGGCAGCATCCTGGTGAATCTCCTCTACACCCCCTCTAGTACAATCACATCCTTCCTATAATATGGTGACCGGAACTGCACACAGCACTCCAGCTGTGGCCTCACCAAAGTTCTATACAACTCCATCATGACTTCGCTGCTTTTGTAATCTATGCCTCGATTGATAAAGGCAAGTGACCCATATGCCTTTTTCACCACCCTACTGACATGCCCTCCTGCCTTCAGAGACCTGTGGACAAACACGTTAAGATCAAAAGCAAATTACTGCAGATGCTGGAATCTGAAACCAAAAGAGAAAATGCTGGAAAATCTCAGCAGGTCTGGCAGCATCTGTAAGGAGAGAAAAGAGCTGACA
The DNA here is from genome assembly GCF_964213995.1 of Mustelus asterias. Classification (NCBI taxonomy): domain Eukaryota; kingdom Metazoa; phylum Chordata; class Chondrichthyes; order Carcharhiniformes; family Triakidae; genus Mustelus; species Mustelus asterias. Next base: position 14,401,707 of record NC_135818.1, on the reverse strand, counting down.
TTTCAAGTCCAGATGACCCTTTGTCAAAGCGAAAAGGCATAGAAAGTGGGAGATATTTACACCGCAGTCATTTATTCTCATGACTCATCTTTCATTTCCTCACGCTGCAGTATAAATATCTCCCACTTTCCCTGCCTTTTAGCTTTGACAAAGGGTCATCTGGACTCGAAACGTCAGCTCTTTTTTCTCCTTATAGATGCTGCCAGACCCGCTGAGATTTTGCAGCATTTTCTCTTTTGAGAACACGCCAAGGTCTCTTTGTTCCACAGAACTTCCGAGTGTCTTTCCATTCATTGAATACTTCCTTGTCAAATTACTCCTTGCAAAGTGTATCACCTCACACGTTTCAGGGTTAAATTCCATCTGCCACTTATCTGCCCATTTGACCATTCGTCTATATTTTCTAGCCCAAAACACTCCGCCTCACCACCCAGCCAATCTTTGTACCATCCGCAAACTTACAAATCCTAGCCCCTACATAGTCACCAAAGTCATTTATGTGAATCATGAATAATAGGGGGGCCAACACAGATCCCTGTGGTACAAAGAACAAAGAACAGAACAGCACAGGAAACAGGCCCTTCGGCCCTCCAAGCCTGTGGTACACCACTGAACACTGGCTTCCTGTCACTAAAGCAGCCTTCTGTCATCACCCTCTGTCTCCTACAACTGATGTGGAGATGCCGGCGTTGGACTGGGGTAAACACAGTAAGAAGTTTAACAACACCAGGTTAAAGTCCAACAGGTTTATTTGGTAGCAAAAGCCACACAAGCTTTCGGAGCTCCAAGCCCCTTCTTCAGGTGAGTGGGAATTCTGTTCACAAACAGAGCATATAAAGACACAAACTCAATTTACATGAATAATGGTTGGAATGCGAATACTTACAACTAATGAAGTCTTTAAGAAACAAAACAACGTGAGTGGAGAGAGCATCAAGACAGGCTAAAGAGATGTGTATTGTCTCCAGACAAGACAGCCAGTGAAACTCTGCAGGTCCAGGCAACTGTGGGGGTTACAAATAGTGTGACATGAACCCAATATCCCGGTTGAGGCCGTCCTCGTGTGTGCGGAACTTGGCTATCAGTTCTGCTTAGCGACTCTGCGCCGTCGTGTGTCGCGAAGGCCGCCTTGGAGGACGCTTACCCGAATATCAGAGGCCGAATGCCCGTGACCGCTGAAGTGCTCCCCAACAGGAAGAGAACAGTCTTGCCTGGTGATTGTCGAGCGGTGTTCATTCATCCGTTGTCGCAGCGTCTGCTTAGTTTCCCCAATGTACCATGCCTCGGGACATCCTTTCCTGCAGTGTATCAGGTAGACAATGTTGGCCGAGTTGCAAGAGTATGTACCGTGTACCTGGTGGATGGTGTTCTCACGTGAGATGATGGCATCTGTGTCGATGATCCGGCACGTCTTGCAGAGGTTGCTGTGGCAGGGTTGTGTGGTGTCGTGGTCACTGTTCTCCTGAAGGCTGGGTAGTTTGCTGCGGACAATGGTCTGTTTGAGGTTGTGCGGTTGTTTGAAGGCAAGAAGTGGGGGTGTGGGGATGGCCTTGGCGAGATGTTCATCTTCATCAATGACATGTTGAAGGCTCCGGAGGAGATGCCGTAGCTTCTCCGCTCCGGGGAAGTACTGGACGACGAAGGGTACTCTGTCCACTGTGTCCCGTGTTTGTCTTCTGAGGAGGTCGGTGCGGTTTTTCGCTGTGGCACGTTGGAACTGTTGATCAATGAGTCGAGCGCTATATCCTGTTCTTATGAGGGCATCTTTCAGCGTCTGGAGGCGTCTGTTGCGATCCTCCTCATCTGAACAGATCCTGTGTATGCGGAGGGCTTGTCCGTAGGGGATGGCTTCTTTAACGTGTTTAGGGTGGAAGCTGGAGAAGTGGAGCATCGTGAGGTTATCCGTGGGCTTGCGGTACAGTGAGGTGCTGAAGTGACCGTCCTTAATGGAGATGCGTGTGTCCAAGAATGCAACCGATTCCGGAGAGTTGTCTATGGTGAGCCTGATGGTGGGATGGAACTTGTTGATGTCATCATAGAGTTATTTCAGTGATTGTTCACCATGAGTCCAAAGGACGAAAATGTCATAGAAATCATAGAAACTCTACAGTACAGAAAGAGGCCATTCAGCCCATCGAGTCTGCACCAATCACAATCCCACCCAGGCCCTACCCCCATATCCCTACATATTTACCCACTAATCCCTCTAACCTACACACCTCAGGACACTAAGGGCAATTTTTAGCATGGCCAATCAAACTAACCCGCACATCTTTGGACTGTGGGAGGAAACCGGAGCACCCGGAGGAAACCCACGCAGACACGAGGAGAGTGCAAACTCCACACAGAGAGTGACCCAAGCCGGGAATCGAACCCAGGTCCCTGGAGCTGTCAAGCAGCAGTGCTAACCACTGTGCTACCGTGCCGCCCGATGTATCTAGTGTATAGCATCGGTTGAAGGTCCCGTGCGGTGAAGAAATCTTGTTCGAACCTGTGCATGAAGATGTTGGCATATTGAGGTGCGAATTTGGTCCCCATGGCTGTTCCGTGTGTCTGAATGAAGAACTGGTTGTTGAAGGTGAAAATATTGTGGTCCCGGGTGAAGCGGATGAGATGTAAAATTGCATCTGGAAACTGGCAGTTGTTGGCGCTGAGCACTGAGGCCGTTGCAGCAATGCCATCGTCATGGGGGATGCTGGTGTAGAGTGCCGAGACATCCATTGTGATGAGGAGCGCTCCTGGTTCAACTGCTCCATGTGTGCCGAGTTTCTGTAGGAAGTCCGTCGTGTCGCGACAAAAGCTGGGGGTTCTTTGTACAATGGGTTTCAGGATGCCCTCGACATAGCCGGAGAGGTTCTCGCACAGGGTTCCATTGCCCGATACGATGGGACGGCCGGGTGTGTTTGCCTTGTGTATCTTCGGGAGGCAGTAGAGATCTCCAACGTGGGATGAGAGCACGGAGGGTGCTCTGAAGGTCCGGATCAAAGGTCTTGATCAGAGCGTTGAGTTGACGGGTGTGTTCTTTGGTCGGATCTGCAGGTAACTGTCTGTAGTGTTCCTCGTTGTTTAGTTGTCGGTACACTTCTTTGCAGTAATCCGTTCTGTTCAGTATGACGATGGCCCCTCCTTTGTCTGCTGGTTTGATGACAATGCTGTGGTTGGTCTTGAGAGCGTGGATGGCGTTGCGTTGTGCTTGGGTGATGTTCTGGGCTGTCTTGTGAGTGCGGCTGATGAATTTGGTGTTGACGCACCTCCTGACGGCTTGGGCATACATGTCAAGTCGAGGGCAGCGGCCTTCCGGAGGAGTCCAATTCGACTCTTTCCTCTTCGGATGCACTGCGGATCTCTCTGTCGGCTGTTCCGGTTCATTGGCTGTCTCATTGTGTTCGCTGTTGGCCTCTTGGGGTTTGTGGAAGAACTCCCTCAGCCTCATTCGCCTGATGAATTCCTCTGTGTCTGCTGCGAGACTGATGGGGTCTATTTGGGGTCAATCCTACAACTGAGCTAATTTTGAATCCACTTTATCAAATTGCTCTGTATCCCTCGTGAATTTATCTTCTTTACAAGTCTCCCATGTGGGACTTTGTCAAAGGCTTTGCTGAAATCCATATAAACTACACTGACTGCACTGTCCTCGTCTACACACCGGGTCACCTCCTCAAAAAATTCAATCAAATTTGTTAGGCATGACCTCCCTCTGGCGAAGCCATGCCAATTATCCCTGATCAAGCTTTGCCTCTCCAAGTGGAGATAGATGCTCTCCTTCATCAAAATGGCTAAGAGTGAAGAGAAGATCGTAGGTTACAGGAAGATATAAATGGATTGGTCAGATAGGGGGAGCAGTGGCAGACGGTATTTAACACTGTTTTAAAAGGAAGACGATGGCCGAGTGATATTATCGCTCGACTATTCATCCAGGACCTCAGCTAATGTTCTGGGGACCCGGGTTCGAACCCCGCCATGGTAGGTGGTGGAATTTGAATTCAGTGAAAAATATCTGAAATTAAGAATTTACTGATGATTATGAAACCATTGTCGATTGTTGGATAAACCCATCTGGTTCACTAATGCCCTTTGGGGAAGGAAATCTCCCATCCTTATCTGGTCTGGCCTACATGTGATTCCAGAGCCACAGCAATCTCAACTGCCCTTGGGCAACTAGGGATGGGCAATAAATGCTGACCAGCCAGCGAGGCCCATGTCCCACGAATGAATAAAAAATTGTGCGAAGTGACGCATTTTGGAGAAAGTAGCAAGACAAGGAGTATTTAATGAGTGGCAGGTCACTAGGAAGCTCAGAGGAACAGATGAATCGTGAGGTAATTATTCACAGATCCCTGAAGGCAGCAGAGCAGGTGAGTAGGATCATTAAGAAGTCGTATGGGATATTTGCTTCTATCAGTCGTGGTATAGGGTGTAAGAGCATGGAGGTAAGGTTAGACCTGTACAGAATGTTGGTTAGGCCACCGCTGGAGTACTGTGTGCAGTTCTGGTCACCTCAGTATAGGAAGATTGCTCTCGAGGGGATACAGAGAGAATTCACCAGGATGTTGCCTGGGATGGAGCATTTGAGCTATAAGGAGGGTCTGGATAGGCTTGGATTGTTTTCTTTTGAGTAGGCTGGGGGGACATGATTGAGAAGATTATGAGAGGTAAGGACAGGGTGAATCGGAGGCAGCTGTTCCCCGGGTTGAGGGGTCAATCTCGAGGAGGCACAGTTTTACAGTGAGGGGCAGGAGATTTCAAATTGTGACACAGGAAGTAAGTGTGGGACAAAACAGAATTATCAGAACTTTCAATATTGTAGTCAACCTCCTGGGGGGGAGGTGGGGGGTGGGGGGAATTAAACAAAATTATATATTTCATATAAGATGGAGGCAATGCAAGGGGTAAGCCATCATCATAGAGTGGGAGCTGGGGGGGAAGCATTTTTGGAGATCTCATCTTGATCCTCAATCGGCACGGTAGCACAGTGGTTAGCACTGCTGCTTCACAGCTCCAGGGTCCCGGGTTCGATTCCCGGCTCGGGTCACTGTCTGTGTGGAGTTTGCACATTCTCCTCGTGTCTGCGTGGGTTTCCTCCGGGTGCTCCGGTTTCCTCCCACCGTCCAAAGATGTGCGGGTTAGGTTGATTGGCCAGGTTAAAAAAAATTGCCCCTTAGAGTCCTGGGATGTGTAGGTTAGAGGGATTAGCGGGTAAAATATGTGGGGGTAGGGCCTGGGTGGTATTGTGGTCGGTGCAGACTCGAAGGGCCGAATGGCCTCCTTCTGCACTGTAGGGTTTCTATGACTTTCTATGACTTCTATGAGGTTGAAAAATTAGGTTTAGGGGTAGTAGGAGCACTTTATCCTGGCAAGAGTTGGAAAAGGTAAGGTTTGGCCTCATTGGTAGGTGAGGGGCGGTGATTGTTGTCTATAGGTAAGGCAGTAAGATGCAATGTGGAGCTAAGTGCAAGTTGCTGGTGTGTTGGAAGTTGAGTCACATTCCAAGGTGATCCTCATTGTCAAGTGTACTGCTGGATATCTTGGCTTCAGAGAACGTGAGACAATTTTGCAGTTTGTAGACCATTCCTGGGATGGCAGGTCTGTCATATGTGGAGAGACTAAGTCGATAAGGATTATATTCACTGGAGTTTAGAAGAGTGAGGGGATCTCATAGAAACTTATAAAATTCTAACAGGATTATAGACAAGGTAGATTCAGAAAGAATGCTCCCAATGGTGGGGGTGTCCAGAACTAGAGGTCACAGTTTAAGGATAAAAGGTAAATCTTTTAGAACTGAGGTGAGGAGAAATTTCTTCACCTAAAGGGAGGTGAATGTGTGGAATTCATTACCACAGAAAGTAGTTGAGGCCAAAATGTTGTCTGATTTCAAGAAGAAGTTAGATACAGCTCTTGGGGCTAAAGGGATCGAGGGATATGGGGGGAAGGGGGGATCAGGATATGAGTTTGATGATCAGCCATGATCAAGATGAATGGGGCAAAGCAGGTTCGAAGGGCCGAATGGCCTTCTCCTGCTTCTCTGTAATCTTCTGTTTTAGCTTTTTTGAATTGTGTGAGGCATCCATTGACTTTTTTCATTCATTCGTAACCCACCACTTCTGATGCTGCTCTAAGATGATCCACCAACTTTCAGCTGTTCAGTTATCATTAGTGGATCCATGTAAACTCTTTGCTAACCTATCAGAAATGAACCATGGTTTTGCCATGGGATTCCTTGCTGAATTTTGAACGCTTATGTTACTTTACTCGAGGATACAGCAGAATCAAATCACATGTGCCTGTACAGCATCAATGAAGATTTATTTTGACAATATCACTCCTGAAGAACGATGGAATAACTGAGGGATTACACTGGAGCTGTCACATGACATTTTGGTGCTGGACCACGGCATACAATTAGTCATCTAACACCACAGACTGGATTTTCAGTTACAGAAAGAGTCAGGAATCTGGCAAGGGATGAATGCAGTCGCTTCAACTCAATCATGTTTGATTTGATTTGATTTATTATTGATACATGTATTAGTATACAGTGAAAAGTGTTGTTTCTTGTGCGCTATACAGACAAAACATACCCTTCATAAAGAAGGAAAGGAGAGAGTGCAGAATGTAGTGTTACAGTCAGAGCTCGGGTGTAGAGAAAGATCAACTTAATGCAAGGTAAGTCCATTCAAAAGTCTGACAGCAGCAGGGAAGAAGCTGTTCTTGAGTCGGTTGGTACATGACCTCAGACTTTTGTATCTTTTTCTCGAAGGAAGAAGGTGGAAGAGAGAATGTCAGGGGTGCGTGGGGTCCTTAATTATGCTGGCTGCTTTGCCAAGGCAGCGAGAAGTGTAGACAGAGTCAATGGATGGGAGGCTGGTTTGCGTGATGGATTGGGCTACATTCACGACCTTTTGTAGTTCCTTGCGGTCTTGGGCACAGCAGGAAACATACCAAGCTGTGATACAACCAGAAAGAATGCTTTCTATGGTGCATCTGTGGAAGTTGGTGAGAGTCGCAGCTGACATGCCAAATTTCCTCAGTCTTCTGAGAAAGTAGAGGCGTTGGTGGCTTTCGTAACTATAGTGTCGGCATGGAACTTGTCTTCTCAGCCTAGCAGCGGCAAAGGAAACATCATGAAGAGAGCAGGTGGCTATAGGTTAACTTCATCCATCGCGCTGAGGCATTTGGCCATGTGAGCTGAGGGAAATGTCCAAGCTGGAAAAAGCTGGCTTCCTTCCAAAGCTGCTCAGTGTGATCTGCTCTCCGATGACAACATGACAGGTCAGATCAGCCATGCAAGGACAATATGAGAACTCGTTGAGATCTGCAGTGGTGTCAAACAGGCTTGTGTTCTGGCACTGATGCTCTTTGGCATTTTCTTCCCCTTGCTGCATTCTTATGCCTTCAGTCCATCCACGGAGAGTGTCTGGTCACATACCAGAACAAATCGGAAGCTGTACACCCTTACCCACCTGTGAGTCAAGACCAAGCTAGAGTTCTGGTCACCATATCATCGGAAGGATGTGATTGCACTGGAGGGGCTGCAGAGGAGATTCACCAGGATGCTGCCTGGGGTGGAGCATTTCAGTTACGAAGAGAGGTTGGATAGTCTTGGGCTGTTTTCGTTGGAGCAGAGATGACTGAGGGACGACCTGATCGAGGTGCACAGGATTATGAGATAAATGGACAGAGTGGATAAGGAGCAACTATTCCCCTTAGTTGAAGGGTCAGTCACAAGGGGACATAGGGTCAAGGTGAGGGGTAGGAGGTGTAGGGGGGATAGGAGGAAAGACATTTTTACCCAGAGGATGGTGACAGTCTGGAATGTGCTGCCTGGGAGGGTGGTGGAGGTGGGATGCCTCATATCCTTTAAAAAGTACCTGGAAGAGTACTTGGCACATTATAACATTCAAGGCTATGGGGTAGGTGCTGGCAGGTGGGATTAGGTGGGAGTTCAGGTGTTTCTAATGTGTCGGTGCAGACTCGATGGGCTGGAGGATCTCTTCTGCGCTCTATGATTCTATGATAGGTGCTCATTGGAGAGTTACTCTATGTTGATGATGCCACATTCACATTCCATACTGAGGGACACCTTCAGCGGCAAATGGACAGACACCTGTGTTGAGTTTGGTATGACCATCAGAATCAGGGAGACAAATGCCATGGTCCAAGTATCGCCATCAATCAGCATTGACAATGTGACGCTGGAGCTTGTTGATAGTTTAGGGGAGGTGATGGGCCATCATTAGAATATTAATCCAGAAACTCAGCTAATGTTCTTTGGACCCGGGTTCAAATCCCACCACAGCAGATGTAAAATTTGAATTGAATAAAAATATCTGGAATTAAGAATCTACTGATGACCATGAAACCATTGTCGATTGTCAGAAAAACCCATCCGGTTCACTAATGTCCTTTAGGGAAGGAAATCTGCCATCCTTACCTGGTCTGGCCTACATGTGACTCCAGAGCCACAGCAATGTGGTTGACTCTCAACTGCCCTCCAAGGGCAACTAGGGATGGGCAATAAATGCTGGCCAGCGACGCCCATGTCCCATGAATGAATAAACAAAAGCTTCAAATATGTTTTGTATTTGTCACTTTGTTGTATATTTCATATACTTGGTTTATCTCAGAAAAATACAGAGATGACACCAGCTCGGAGTCTGCAACAGGTTTATTTACAGTGCTTGAAAATATCTCTCCAATTACAAGATGTCTCCTCACCTATTGAGAGCTCAGGTCTCTCAAGCCTTTCTTTCTGGAAGCTTCTGTTTAGCAGTCTGAGGCTCCACCCAGGCTGAAATAATCGAACAAGTGCACACAGATCAGTTACCAAACTAACATAATCAAACGCAGAGCAATTAAATCATTGCAAACCACATTTGGGGCTCCAGAATCACCGGCGATCTGCAACATGATGCTGAAGGGCGGCACGGTGGCACAGTGTTTAGCACTGCTGCCTCACAGCGCCAGAGACCCGGGTTCAATTCCCGGCTGGGTCACTGTCTGTGTGGAGTTTGCACATTCTCCCCGTGTCTGCGTGGGTTTCCTCCGGGTGCTCCGGTTTCCTCCCACAGTCCAAAGACGTGCGGGTTAGGTGCATTGGCCATGCTAAATTGCCCCTTAGTGCACCCGAACAGGCGTCGGAGTGTGGTGACTAGGGGATTTTCACAGAAACTTCATTGCAGTGTTAATGTAAGCCTACTTGTGACTAATAAATAAACTTTAAAAAAACTTGAAGTCAGGGTGTGTGTTGCTGTTCAAGAGAATGTGGAATAACAAACCTGATATGAGAAAACCAAACTGCAAATCTCCCAAACCTCCATCCTCAGAGTGCACCTTTACAATAACAACAGAGAACAATATGCTGAGTGGGAGAAAAGGTTGAAGAGTTGCCACTTTGCTATCTCAAACATAACCCCAGCATCTCCTGGCAGGACAAGGTCACCTACGCAGAGGTCCTGGAGCGTGCTAATACCAGCAACATACACCCATTGTTAAGCCAACAATGTCCATGCTGGCTCGACCACATTTATCAGATGGTTGATGGCTATAGATCTTCTGTACATTGTACTATAAGATGTAGGAGCAGAAGTAGGCCATTCAGCCCATCAGGTCTGTTCCACCATTCATGACTGATCTGATGTGATAATCCCCAACTCCACTTTCCCGTCTTATCCCCATAACCCTGGATCCCCTTACTGACTGGAAATCTGTCTATCTTGAACATACTCATTGACCCAGCCTCTGCAGCCCTCTGCGGTAAACAATCCCACACGTTCACTCCCCTCTGAGAGAAGAAATTCTTCCTCATCTCTGTCTCAAATGAGTCATTCCTTACTCTGAGATTATGCCCTCTGATCCTAGATTCTCCGACAAGTAGAAACAACCTCTCAGCATCTACCCCATCAAGTCCCCTGAGAACCTGATATGTCTCAATAAGGTCACTTCTCATTCTTCTAAACTCCAACGAGAACAGGCCCAACCCACTCAACCTCTCCTCATAAGAAAATCGCTCCATAGCCAGGATCACCCGAGTCATCCTTCTCCGGTCCGCCTCCAATGCAATATATCTTTATCAGTATAACTGACCATTCAATCACAATCCACTGGCCATCCATAGAACTGCCACAAGGACACCTGCAATTGTGACATGAAGATGGCAGACATTGACACAGACAATGGGGAGTTTAATTTAGATAAATGCAAGATCGAACCAGGGCAGGACTTACTCGTTAATGGTAGGGCATTGGGGAGAGTTATAGAACAAAGAGATCTAGGGGTACAGATTCATAGTCCTTGAAAGTGGAGTCACAGTTGGGCAGAGTGGTGAAGAAGACATTCGGCATGCTTGGTTTCATTGGTCAGAACATTGAATACAGGAGTTGGGACGTCTTGTTGAAGTTGTACAAGACATTGGTAAGGCCACACGTGGAAAACTGTGTACAGTTCTGGTCACCCTGTTACAGAAAGGATATTATTAAACTAGAAAGAGTGCAGAAAATAGGCAGCACGGTGGCACAGTGGTTAGCACTACTGCCTCACAGCGCCAGGGACACAGGTTCAATTCCAGCCTCGGGTCACTGGCTGTGTGGAATCGGCACGTTCTCCCCATGTCTGCGTGGGTTTCCTCCGGGTGCTCTGGTTTCCTCCCACAGTCTAAAGGTGTGCGGGTTAGGTGGATTGGCCATGCTAAATTGACCCTTGTGTCGGGCGATTAGCAGGGTAAATGCGTGGGGTTGTGGGAATAGGGCCTGGTTGGTTTGTGGTTAGTGCAGAGTCGATGGGCCGAATGGCCTCCTTCTGCACTGTACAGATGCTATGATTCCATGATTCTATAAAAAGATTTACTGGATGCTACTGGTACTTGATGGTTTGAGTTATGAGCAGAGGCAGGCTAGACTGGGACTTTTTCTTTAGAGCGTAGTAGACTTAGGGGTGATCTTATAGAGGTCTATAACGTGGCATGGTGGCACAGTAGTTCGCACTGCTGCCTCACGGCACCAGGAACCCGGGTTCAATTCCCGGCTTGGGTCAGTGTCTGTGCGGAGTTTGCACGTTCTCCCCGTGTCTGCGTGGGTTTCCTCTGGGTGCTCCAGTTTCCTCCCACAGTCTGAAAGACGTGCTGGTTAGGGGCACTGACCTGAACAGGCGCCGTAGTGTGGCAACTAGAGGAATTTCACAGTATCTTCATCGCAGTGTTAATGTAAGCCTTACTTGTGACTAATAAATAAACTTTACTTTAACAAGGGGCATAGATCAGCCAGATCGTCAACATCTTTTCCCAAAGGTAGGGGAGTCTAAAACTAGAGGGCATACGTTTAAGGTGAGAGGGGAGAGATACAAAAGAGTCCAGAGGGACAATTTTTTCACACAGAGGGTGGTGAGTGTCTGGAACAAGCTGCCAGAGGTAGTAGTAGAGGTAGGTACAATTTTGTCTTTTAAAAAATAATTTAGACAGTTTTACATTGGTTAGAAGGGTATAGAGGGATATGGGCCAAATGCGGGCAATTGGGATTAGCTTCGTGGTTAAAAGAAAGGGCGGCATGGACAGGTTGGGCCAAAGGGCCTGTTTCCATGCTGTAAATCTCTATGACTCTATGAGACAGGTCGCCGATGACCATGACCTCTGGGGCCTGACTGTTTGTAAGGGCATTGGAAGAGTCGAGGTGAAAGGGAAAGGTCTGAGAAGTGGGCCTAGACAAAACAGGGGCCAACAATTCGTTCACCTTCTCAGCAGTGTGTTCACCTGCAGCGACAGTGGCAAAATCAGCCATGCCAGAGTGTTTGGTGAGCCATGCACCAGGCAATGTTTAACACAGGGCAGGATATCCTGTCTGAGCATGCCCCAAGTCCAAAAATTCCTGCCTGAGCTCAACAGGCATTTAAATGGTCCACCGAATGTTCTGCCCCGCCCCATGGCAGGCACGATGGGAGAATGTCAGCCACAGAGTTGACAAGCACAGGCAGACCATTGTCCCTCAAGAAGGCTGGCCAAGAAGGTTGTCGATGTACACACCAGTTTTATCCGGGTTGCACTTGCTATACACACAGTGGGTATTACTCGTGAGTGGATGTGTAACCCAGAATCTTTAAAATCACCATCTGAGTTCCAAATCAATTGTCGGCCCCAGAGCTTTTCCACGTGATTTGATTTATTATTGTCACATGTATTGGTATACAGTGAAAAGTATCGGGTGGCATTTTACGGCTACACTCGCCCCAAATCCTGCCCGAGATCAACGGACCTTTCCATGGTCCACCCCTCACCCGCTCCAGTTCCTGTCGCAGGTGGGACAGTAAAATTCCAGTCTTTGTTTCATGTGCGCCACACAGACAAAGCATACCGGGCATTGGGAGAAGGAAAGGAGAGGGTGCAAAATGTAGTGTTATAGCTATAGCTAGGGTGTAAAGAAAGATCAACTTAATATATGGTAGAGCCCATTCCCTGATGGCAGCAGGGAAGAAGCTATTCTTGAGTCAGTTGGTGACCTCGTAATTTTGTATCTTTTTCCTGATGGGAGAAGGTGGAAGAAAGTATGGGCGGGATTTTACGGCCTTACTTGAGCGAGACTGGAAATTCCCGCCTAGGTTAAGGGATATTTCCGTTATCCGCTCCTCCGATTCCGTGGCGGGTGGCGGTAGAATTCAGGCATGTGTTTGGGGTACGTGGGGTCCTTGATTATGCTGGCAGTTATGCTGTCTCTTGTATTTTGAGTCATTCGAGATTGTACTTTGCCTTCAATCAGCCTTTCCAATAGCCATACCAACTCAACAAATGAAATGTTCACTCAAAGGTTCAGTGGGTTGGGAATGGGATGATTTCTCGCCACTGATAATTGCTGAGACTTCAATCTCACAAGCTCCTGGTTCCTCTCCTATTGATTTTGCTGTTAGCCCAACACTTAAAAACAATGCAGCTCCAAGTCCTCAGACTCTGATTGACTATTGATTACCCGGAGAGTAACTCGTGTCAACATCTTTTCAATACACTCAAGTTGTGACCATTGATTCTTTTTTAAACACAACTGATCCACGAGTGCTGCTGCAGAAGGTTACCATTTGTGAGCAAATTGCTGAGGCTTCCCGCAAGGACAACGAAATGATTAATGATTCTCATGTTAGTCACAGAGCACAGGAGGACAAGAGCCAGGCAAACTGGGCACAGGAAAAAGACTTACTTTCAGAGCAAATATATATTTAAAATAAGGGTCTGGACCGCATAGTATGAAAGGTGCTTAGTTCACAATGCTGCAATCAGTGACTGAGGAGGGTACACCCAAGTTGTATTTGTGTCACCGCTGGCAGCTTTCAAAAAGAGATTTGGATTCCCATTCACAGGAATTGCACAAGATTTCAAGGTTTAGGACTTTTACTATACCAAACTAACTAAAGTCACCATCGACCAAACATTACTTCGTAAAGAATGTAATACCCTAATCTAAAGAGAAAACATCCCTTATTAATGTTTTAACACAGTCAAAAACCTCCATGCCGCATTTATATGTTGCGGCATGCTCTCCACAGAAATGCAACTTTTACAGTAACCAGTCAAAAGTTACTACCGGCTCCAATAGCCTTGCTTCTCTCTGTTTCTCTGAGGCAAAACATTCAGTTACAATCAAAGGTCTGTCCCATCAGTCTTCTGAGAAATCTTGAACTGACGTCCAACTGCACAGCTTACTCTGGTGATTCCTTGGTCTTGTCAGGATGTATCTTCCAGTGTTCCTCAATTTCCATGAGTTCTGTTGCTTTGATCAGAGACCATCTCCCCACTCACACTCTGTCTGGCAATGACCGAGGATCAGATTTTCTCCCTTTGAAGGCTGCAGCAGCCAATGTCCTTCTCTCTCTGGGACTTGTTTTCACTCTGTACACAGCCTCTGAGACAGAAGGCCCGCCTGAAACCAAGCCAACTGTCCAGGCCTTTGTTTACAAGTGTTAAACCTAGCATGTGGATTTCAATAACACTAGGCCTGGGCCCCCGTCTCCACAGTAACCACAGGCTTATCGCTCAGCAGAACCAGCAGGAGGTAACATGCGCACAGTGGTTAGCACTGCTGCCTCATAGCGCCAGAGATACAGGTTCAATTCCTGGCTTGGGTCACTGTGTGTGCGGAGTCTGCATGTTCTTCTCATGTCTCTGTGGGTTTCCTCTGGATGCCCAGGTTTCCTCCTGCAGTCCAAAAGACTGGTTAGGTGCATTGGCCATGCTAAATTCTCCCTCAGTGTACTTGAACAGGTGCCGGAGTGTGACGACTGTGGGGATTTTCACAGTAACTTCATTGCAGTGTTAATGTAAGCCTACTTGTGACAATAATAAAATAAACTTTAAAACTTCTACCTTGAACTAAAAGAGACTGTTTAAGATATAACCATTTTATAAAGCCTAGCATTTGCAGCATTGGGGAAGCTAGGTCATGGAAGCTGATGCTTTCTCAATGCTGCTTGTTCTTCAAGTGTGGCAAACCATATTCCTGTCCACATCCATCAAGGAGCAATTCTGGAGCAAATTAGAATTAAAGCTTTCATACGAGAGAATAAAACTGGGATAAATGAGATAAGCTTATGCCAAATATTTTAAATCTTCCTCATTTACATTATGCTGGAGAGGTCACTTGTGAAAGTCAAGGAATCTTCCCTTTTCGACACATCGCTTTCAGACACCTGCAGAGAACAAAATAGCCAATAAACAGTCTACAAAATTCACACATTTACGAGCACTTGAATTGGACAAATTGTAACCGCTTCCTTACAATCCTAAAGCACTAATATCAGCAAACTAAACCATTATGGCGCTGGATTCCCAGAATTAGGAATATATAATCATTCTGATGTTTATCATTCAACTTCACCAAAACTAACTGACATTGTGTGACAAGAAATGGTGACGTTATGGGAAAACCAAGATGGCGGCGATCAGTCATTGCAATACCAAATTGGCTTGCTTACCACCCAAAATCTTTGTTCAAGCCTATCGTGCAATTTATCTTTATGAACGTGTATTCGGAAATTCTGTCAAGGATAAAGGCAGAGAAGTTGGACAGTCTCCCACTTCTGTTTCAGACACTATATTAGGTCTTACGTCCAGCATTGTGTCTCGTCGGGTATTTCATCGGAGAAATTTGTTCACGTAGTTACTTGTAACTGAGCTACGCAGATTTGGTTTAATTTTCCCAGGGAGTAGACATGCCACAAGCCACTCTTTGTGTGGCCTCCATGGCTTTATTCACGAGGTCACTGAAAAAGGTCACAGGAGCCATGAAGATCGTGATTCATTGCTTGCCCCAATGAATCAAGGTAAGTATTTTTTTAATTTATTTGTGTGACACGGGCATTGCTGGCTGGCCAGCATTTATTGTCCATCCCTAGTTGCCCTTGGAGGGCAGCTGAGAGTCAACCACATTCACATGTAGGCCAGACCAGGTAAGGACAGCAGATTTCCTTCCCTAAAGGGGCATTAGTGAACCAGATGTGTTTTTCCAATAATCGACAATGGTTTCATGGCCATCATTAGATTCTTAATTCCAGATATTCTTTACTGAATTCAAATTCTACCATCTGCCGTGGCGGGATTCGAACGCAGGTCCCCGGAACATGAGCTGAGCTTCTGGATTAATAGTCTAGCAATAATACCACTAGGCCACCGCCTCCCCAACACCATTAGCATAATTAAAAACAGCACTACATGAATGAATTTCTCCTTCATGTCCTAACTCTCTACTTAGATTACTTTGTAAGTCAGATGGACATATTTCCAAAACTAGTTATCTTTGTTCATTACTATATTTCTGTATTCCTTTATTAAGTTTTTTAAAATTAAGCAATATTCTATGTACATTCTCTGATGTGATGTTGGGTCATGGGTTTGGATTATTATTCCACTGATATTCCTTTTCTACCAATCTACTGTGGCCAAGGCTTGTTCACCAATGTGTTATACAGTTATAGAGGTTTACAGCATTGAAACAGGCCCTTAGGGTCCAACTCATCCATGCCGCTCTTTTTTTTTAACCGCGAAGCTAGTCCCAATTGGCTGCATTTGGCCCATATCCCTCCATACCCATCTTACCCATGTAACTTTCTAAATGCTTTTTAAAAGACAAAATTGTACCCGCCTCTACTACTACCTCTGGCAGCTCGTTCCAGACACTCACCACCCTCTGTGTGAAAAAATTTCCCCTCTGGGCCCTTTTGTATCCCACCCCTCTCACCTTAAACCTATGTCCTCTAGTTTTAGACTCCCCTACCTTTGGGGGTAAATAGAATCCTACAATCCCTACAGTGCAGAAGGAAGCCATTCAGCCCATTGAGTCTGCACCAACCACAATCCCACCCAGGCCCTATCCCCATAACCTCATATTTATCCTGACACTAGGAACAATTTAGCATGGCCAATCAACCTAACCCGCACATCTTTGGATTGTGGGAGGAAACCGGAGCACCCAGGGGAAACCCACACAGACACGGGGTAGAATGTGCAAACCCCACACCGACAGTGACCCGAGGCCAGAATTGAACCCGGGTCCCTGGCGCCATGAGGCAGCAGTGCTAACACTGTGCCACCTCATATTGACTATCTAGCTGATCTATGCCCCTCATTATTTTGTAGACCTCTATAAGATCACCCCTCAGCCTCCTGCACTCCAGGGAAAAAAGTCCCAGTCTATCCGGCCTCTACTTATAATTCAAACCATCAAGTCCAAGTAGCATCCGAGTAAATCTTTTCTGCACTCTTTCTAGTTTAATAATATCCCTTCTATAGTAGGGTGACCAGACCTGTACACAGTATTCCACCTCCACAGTGTTCTCCTCCCACCTCCATATGAAAACATAGGGAGTTTCCCCAAGAATCATCCTTGACCCTTGGTAGCATTATCTGTGGACATGGTGTTCAACTTCCATGTGTCTGATGATGAAAACCAGCTCTGCCTCTCCACCACCTCTCTGAATCCCTCCACAATTGTGTTGCTGCCTAAATGTTTAACATTCTATCTTGACTAAACAGAATGAATTGATGTAGCAAGTGTGACTTGAGGTTGGCATCTTCTCTCCCCCGGTGATGGGGATTATGTGAGCAGGACGTTTGATTTGATTTATTGTTGTCACAGATATTGGGATACAGCGAAAAGTATTGTTTCTTGTGCGCTGTACAGACAAAGCATAGGGTCCATAGGGGAGAAGGAAAGAAGAGAGTGCAGAATGTAGTGTTATAGTCATAGCTAGGGTGTAGAGAAAGATCAACTTAATATAAGGTAGGTCCATTCAAAAGTCTGATGGCAGCAGGGAAGAAGCTGTTCTTGAGTCAGTTGCTACGTCATTTCAGACTTCTGTATCTTTTTCCCGACGGAAGAAGGTGGAATTTTCCAGCCGCGCTCGCCCCGAAACCGGAAAATCCTAGCCGAGGTCAACGGACCTTTCCATGGTCTGCCCCTCGCCCGCTCCGAATCCACGGTGGGCAGGATGATAAAATTTGTCCCCACATGCCCGGGGTGCGTGGGGTCCTTGATTATGCTGGCTGCTTTTCCGAGGCAGCGGGAAGTGTGGACAGAGCCAATGGATGGGAGGCTGGTTTGCGTGATGGACTGGGCTTCGTTCACAACCCTTTGTAGTTTCTTGTGGCCTTGGGCAGAGCAGGAGCCCATTCCAAGCTGTACAATACCAAAACGGCACAATCAGGATCCCACTCAAAATGGGCGAAATGTGAATTTGCGTTTTTTCAAATTAATCAAAATGCAATTAGTGAGCTTCATTCGCAATTGTCCCACCTCACTTGCCTTAATGACCTCGTTCACTGCTGCTGCAACCGACAAGCAAAACACCTCATGTACAAAAGTCAGCTTCAGGCACTGGAGCAGGGATGCAGTAGGTAAATAGGCCTCGGTTTTCAAATGGCTCCGTGCTGCAGAGGGGGTGGAGGGGTTTGTTTAATGGCGACCATGTTGCATTCCAGGTCAGGGGGACCTGCAAGTGTGTGGGGTGGTTGGGGAGGGGCAGGGGGTTACTGTTATTCACAGGGTCCGACTTTGGCCTCTCAGCATGGACCCGGGACAGAGCGCTGACCTCGGTCTTGGCGCTGACTCTGGGTCCTAGTGCTGGCAGCAGCAAGCACTGTTGGTGGTGGGGGATTGGCTGGAAACTCTCTGAAGTGGCAGTGCTCCAGCCTCAAAATTTATCAAGCAGCGCGGTCTGGGGCCACTACTGCATAGGTTCTGGGTGTCTGTGTGACAGAGGAGGGAATATGGGGGTTGCTATGTTGCCATCATGGGGGGCTGTGGGGAGGATGTGGGGAGCATGTGTTACTGGGGACCTAGGAGGAAGGGGGGAATGTGCCTCTGGGGGCAAGAGAGAGAGAGGGTCATGTCACTCAGCAATCGGGGCCAGGAGGGTGATGAGGGGGCCATGTGTAAGGGGGCCGCGGGGGAGGGTGGTGGGTGAGTAACGAGGGTCAGGAATGTTGTGGGGGGCTCGATATCTGGCCCGGTGGGTGTTATGTCAGGAGAACTGCTGTTTTTTAGCTTTTTCTGCACATGTGCAGTTTATGGCTCTGATCTGAGCTGCAGGCTGCCTGGCGAGTTAAGTCCCGCCCACTGCCTCTCGTGGTTAGAAATGGACTAGTCCATATTTTCAATGTCTAAGTCCGTAAGATTGGGAGTGAAAACTCGCCCAAAAAACGGATCAGGAATTCTCCCATTATCATGCTCACTGCACACTTAGAAAAAAATCTCATAAGATTCTACCTGTAGAGACATAGAGCAATACAACACAGAAACAGGCCCTTCAGCCCAAACAGTCCATGCTAACCATGGTCCCCTCCCAGCTAGTCCCAATTGCTTGCGTTTGGCCCATATCCCTCTAATCCTTTCCCATCCATGTACTTATCCAAATGCTTTTCAAATGTTGCTATGAAACCTGCCTCAACCACTTTCTCTGACAGCTCACTCCTTATACGCACCACCCTCTGCGTGAAGAAGTTGCCCCTCAGGTCCTTTTTAAATCTTTCCCCTCTCACCTTAAACTTATGTCCTCTAGTTTTCAATTCCTCTTCCCTGGAAAAAGACCATTTTTTCGGTTCATCCTATCTCTGCCCCTCATGATTTCTACACCTCAATAAGGTCACCCCTCATTCTCCTATGATCCAAGGAATAAAGTTCTAGCCTGGCCAACCTCTCCCTATAACTCAGGGCCCCCTAGTCCTGGCAGCATCCTCGTAAATTCTGCTGGTCTCAATTCTTAATTCTGACTGAATTGATTTGATTTATTATTGTCACATGTAATAGAAAACAGCGAAAAGTATTGTTTCTTGCGCGCTATACAGACAAAGTATACCGTACATAGGGAAGGAAATGAGAGACTGCAGAATATAATGTCACAGTCATAGCTAAGATGTAGAGAAAGATCAACTTAATGTGAATTAGGTCCATTAAAAAGTCTGATGGCAGCAGGGAAGAAGCTGTTCTTGAGTTGGTTGGTACGTGTCCTCAGACTTTTGTATCTTTTTCCCACCGGAAGGAGGTGGAAGAGAGAATGTCCAGGGTACGTGGGGTCCTTGATTTTGCTGACTGCTTTTAAAGTTAAAGTTTACTTATTAGTCACAAATAAGGCTTACATTAGCACTGCAATGAAGTTACAGCAAAATCCCCTAGTCGCCACACTACGGCGCCTGTTTGGGTCAATGCACCTAACCAGCACGTCTTCCAGACTGTGGGAGGAAACCGGAGCACTTGGAGAAAACCCACGCAGACATGGGGAGAACGTGCAAACTCCACACAGACAGTGGCCCAAGCCAGGAATCGAACCTGGGTCCCTGGTGCTGTGAGGCATCAGTGCTAATCACTGTGTCACCGTGCCACCCCCCTCTTTTTCTGAGACAGCAGGAAGTGTAGACAGTGTCAATGGATGGGAGGTTGGTTTGAGTGATGGACTGGGCTTTGCTCATGACCCTTTGTAGTTTCTTGTGGTCTTGGGCAGAGCAGGCGCCAGACCAAGCTGTGATACACCATTCACTATGGTGAATCTGGAGAGAGTCGTAGCAGTCATGCCAAATTTCCTTTTGAATTGAATGACTGTAAACTTTGTAGACACTCAGAAGACCAGGCCCCAGGTTTGCTGGACTTTCCAGTGATGGAATTGAGGGGGAGGGGGGAGGGGGCCTGGTCAAATAAGGCCAAATTAAATCCTGTTTCCTCAGCCTCAAAGCGATTGTGTTCATATGCTGAGTGAGAAAAGGAAACCAGCCTCTTGAAGGGTGAAGGTGGCCTACTGGGTGGCAAAGGTGAGTGAGTCAAGATCAGAGAAGTAGCTTAGATACCCCCACAGAGCCTAGAACCACCAAAATAATGGGGGCGATTTCCCGAGCATGTTCGTCCCAAGCGTAAATGGTGATGCGAACGCAAAATCTCACGAGAGTTCAGGAAACCGGATTGTCACTAACGTGATCTCATTCCCCAATTTTCCCCGCCTCTCACCGGTGACGTAACCATGTGGGCGAGAAAATCATTTAAATGGATTTGAATACCTTTTTTAGATTATTGATGGGCCGCCCCACCACACGGTCCCCCCGCAAATCTCCGACTTGGCTGCAGCGAGAGTGTGGTGCCAACGCCCGGTAAGATCACGCCTGAGATGTTCAGCACTTTGCTTGATGCTTTTCCTCCAATTAAGGCGGTTTTGGCTCAAGGATCACCAGGTGTCAACGGGGACGCTGCACTTTATCAAGGAGGCTTTGAGGATGTCCTTGGAGTGTTGGGTTGGTTCGCCCCTTCACTAATTACCAAGCTGGAAGAGGCACTGAGGAGACGCTCGAAGCAGGTTCAAAGCCATGATGGCGCATGGCGGCCATGGCACCCTCTGAGTCAATCCCACTGCTAGCCGCTCCCCAAGTTAGCACACCTGCTTAACAACTCGGCGCCGTACAATCAGATTCTTGGCAAGAGCATTCTGCACCCTGACAGATTTACAAATCAAACCATCTGGCCTCCAAAACACTCATCTCCATTTCAAAGGATGCACAGTTTGATTGGACCTCATCCAAAATACTGACTGAGGCCTTCAAAGCTTTCACAGCCAGGCCAGGATTTCTGTTGCAATTGATCACGAATGTCTACAATTGGAAGCCTGATGATTCACGTTAATTATTTGTCTCATAGCGTGTTGATGGGAAAAGGGAAACCGTCTCCTCCAGCTGTCTGATGAACTGTTTATCTATACAAGGTCTCACGCTGAGACAAAAGAGATCCTGCCAAACACAGCGACCGCATTTGCTGTTTTCCAAACAAGCTGCAAATTCGAACATAACATTCCAGCTTTATTACTTCAGACTGAATATCTTCAGATATCTGTCACAGCGAGAATGGCTTCTTTAGTACATTGAAGGGATGCGCATCCTTGGAGCAAATAACCTTCTTGCGCCTTGATTTTGATCTTTCTTCCAGCATTAATAAAGAACACAGACAAGTTCAGAAGGAAAGTAAATGACATTAGCTAAATTTGTCTTTTCGCCATTGTTCGTGCCAAGGGCCACATTTCACTTTTGGATGGTAAACGATATTATGTACGAGGTCTACTTGGGAATTAATAAGAGACCATGAGGTAAATAAGTGTAAACTAACCGGGACTGTTTATTTGGTCAGTACAGTAGCACAGTGGGCAACACAGTGGTCAGCACTGCGACCTCACAGCGCCAGGGACCCGGGTTTGATTCCTGGCTTGGGTCACTGTCTGTGTGGAGTCTCCATGTTTTTTAGCTTTATTTATGTTACAAGTTACCGCAATGAAGTTACTGTGAAAATCTCCCAGTCGCCACACTCTGGCGCATGTTCAGGTACACTGAGGGAGAATTTAGCCTGGTCAATGCACTTAACCAGCACATCTTTGGGGAGGAAACCGTGGCGTCCAGAAGAAACCCACACAGACACGGGGAGAACGTGCAGACTCCCAAGCTGGGAATTGAACTTAGCGGGTCCCTGGTGCTGTGAGGCAGCAGTGCTAACTACTGTGCCACCAACTTTTACAGATGCACCATAGAGAGCATTCCTTCTGGTTGTATCACAGCTTGGTATGGCTCCTGCTCTGCCCAAGACCACAAGAAACTACAAAAGGTCGTGAATGTAGCCCAATCCATCACGCAAACCAGCCTCCCATCCATTGACTCTGTCTACATTTCCCGCTGCCTCAGCAAAGCAGCCAGCATAATTAAGGACCCCACACACCCCGGACATTCTCTCTTCCACCTTCTTCCATTGGGAAAAAGATACAAAACTCTGAGGTCACGTACCAATCGACTCAGGAACAGCTTCTTCCCTGCAGCTGTCAGACTTTTGAATGGACCTACCTCGCATTAAGTCGATCTTTCTCTACATCCTAGCTCTGACTGTAACGCTACATTCTGCACTCTCTCGTTTCCTTCTCTATGAACAGTATGCTTTGTCTGTGTAGCGCGCAAGAAACAATACTTTTCACTGTATACGTGGGACATTAAATCAAATCAAAATCAAACTATGCCACCCCCGTGTCTGTGTGGATTTCCTCCGGGTGCTCCGATTTCCTCCCACAGTCCGAAAGATGTGCTGGTTAGGTGCATTGGGTGTGCTAAACTCTCCCTCAGTGTATCCGAACAGATACCGGAGTTTGACAACTGGGGGATTTTCACAGTAACTTCATTGCAGTGTTAATGTAAGTCTACTTGAGACACTAATAAAAAAGCTTTCACGTAATGTCGTGACTATGGCACAGTCAGTCCATGACTGACTTGGCAAGCTCCACCCAGTGTGGAGCTTGAACCCCAAGTCACCTGACCCATTATCTTAAAGGGCACATGCCCAACATACATAACCAAAGCGGGGGGTAAACAGTCAGTCTTTCAAGTTTTCATGGAGGTGACCCCTAAATTAGCATGGAGACACATTCCCTGTCGAATAAAGGGTGGGACCTCGAAGCTGGAGAGCCAATCGGAGGCCTTCTGGTCTGAGAGGGGCTGAATCTGTTTTTTATTTAAAGTAAGGAAAAAAGATGTTGAAAAGTTCTCTCAGTTTTACAGCAGCCAGGCCAGCATTGTGGAGGTGGAGAGGGGAAAGCGCACTGAAGGGCAGCCTTTGGCAGTGCCCATGTGGTGTGCCAGCACTGAAAATCACCCCAGCCTGCCAGTCTCCTGGCAGTTAAACTGTTCCCTACTTCGTGTTGTTTTGCAGCTTTAATTTAAACACCTTCCAAGCATTCCAGTTTAATGAGACAAACAAGGACAGTAATTAAATTATTTCTTTATTTAACACTTCTAGTAGCAACTCAAACATAAACATTTGCAACTCATTAACTCTTCACTGAATTTTAATTCTAACTGAACATCAACTTTAATAAACATCAATTTTAACTACTTACCTGGAAATAGCTACTACCGAGTTTAGGAAAACCTTGGCCAAGAAATATCCTTGATGTAGAATCTATCTTCTCCTTCTCTGAAGCATCCTTCAGGGCACAGGACCTCTTGCAATGGTTTCTTCGAGTTATCGCTGCCAAACAAAGGACTCACATGTCTCTTTATCCACAATTCTCTACTTGCTTCTGGAAGATTCTCTGTCATTCAGCCAATGAATTGTTCAAAAACCTCCAATTGCATCATTCGATTAGGCCAATCAAATGCAGCCAGAATAATGTCATCGGTTAATGTAAACAACTTCCCTTATCTGGGAAGCTTCAGATCCCAGCTCCCAGACCAGAGCCTCTTTACGACCTGCAACTGGTTTTAATTTATAAGTTGACCAAAATTCCCAGCATGCTTAGCTCTCAGCCAGACTAGCCATTTTAAAGCCACTATTCCATTATTGTTCTCAAATCTTTGTTGCAGCCATTCTTTCTCCGTCCACAGTATCGGGAGACTGGAGGCCAACTGGGTCAAGGTTCTAAATAACTCAAACTGGCTACCTGCTTCATTAGGGTGGGGTGGGGTCTAAGATGTGGGAACAATGGGAGTTATGAACACAACTCAGAAAAAATCGACCAGTCCAGGGAAATTCTGTCACAATTCTGGGGCCTCAACTACCTCTGTTCTGGATCTTTGCAGGAAAATCCAGCTCCAATCAATTACTATGCCCGTAGAATCCATGTTAATCTGTGATTGCAAGGATTTGCTTCAGAAAAGGTTCTAGTTTAGTTGTGAGTTGTATCACTGGCAGGGAGCAGGAAGGTTCTAATTACAATTCCACAATCACCACCGACGCTCAGTAGCAGCAGTGTGTACTATCTACAAGATGCACTGCAGCAATTCACCAAAGATCCTTAGACAGCACCTTCCAAACCCACGACCACTTCCATCTAAAAGGACAAGGGCAGCAGATACATGGGAACACCACCACCTGCAAGTTCCCCTCCAAGCCACTCACCATCCTGACTTGGAAATATATTGCCAATCCTTCACAGTCGCTGGGTCAAAATCCTGGAATTCCCTCCCTAATGGCATTGTGGGTAAACCCACAGAACATGGACTGCATCGATTCAAGAAGGCAGCTCACCACCAGCTTCTGAAGGGCAACTAGGGATAGGCAATAAATGCTGGCCAGCCAGCGATGCCCATGTCCCACGAATATAAAAAATAAGTGTAACACCACACCTTGTAGTAAGCTATAGACAGTAGCATTGGAACAGAACAGAGCCTCATACTGTGGGAATGTACACGATCCATCCTCAGATTGTGCTGAATTACTAGAAAGAGAAGAATGAAGACAAAGTGTCCTCTCCCATGAACAGGCTCCTTGTTGGAAGGTATCCTGGATGAAGCTATGTAAGCCTCAGGTGCGACCTCAAAGTCAAAAGTGGACTGACACTCACTGCTGTCCAGTCAAATCCAAGCGAATCAAGAAGGGTGGCACGGTGGCACAGTGGTTAGCACTGCTGCCTCACAGCACCAGGGACTCAGGTTCAATTCCCGGCTTGGGTCACTGTCTGTGTGGAGTCTGCACGTTTTCCCCATGTCTGCGTGCTCTGGTTTCCTCTCACAGTCCGAAAGATGTGCTGGTTAGATGCATTGGCCATGCTAAATTCTCCCTTAGTATACCTGAATAGGCACCGGAGTGTGGCAACTAGGGGATTTTCACAGTAACTTCATTGCAGTGTTAATGTAAGCCAACTTGCTGTAATGACTTCAATCAGGCCATTGTGGTTGACCTATTGGAATATGAACTCCCTGATTAAGGAGGCAATTAATGGGCCAATCAGGGAGTCTTTGCCTTGTATTTAACCGGGCGTGTCAGTTCCTCTGGCACTCCTGAAGGTTGACTGCTGACTGCTAGCACTCTGTGTACTGCTGTTGGAATTGCAAATAAAGGGATTTTGGTGAAGGGACTTCTGCCTCCAAAGACTTATTACACATGTGACACTAATAAATAAACTTAAACTGAATGGAAAGAAATTAGAACTGAGACACAAACATTGTTAAGGACATCAGAAATCCTGAAACCTCCCAGCATGATATTAATCCCATTGCCCCTCAGCACAGTGACAACAGGGAGGTCCCTGCCCTCCTATGCTGCTAAGAGACAATACATTCAGCATTCTATCGACCTACTCGGTGGCCAATCTGAGTGCTCCGGTTTCCTCCCACAGTCCGAAAGACGTGCTGGTTGGGTGCATTGGCCATGCTAAATTCTCCCTCAGTGTACCCGAACAGGCGCCGGAGTGTGGCGACAAGGGGAATTTCACAGTAACTCCATTGCAGTGTTAATGTAAGCCTACTTGTGACATTAATAACTTTAAAACTTAAGAAATCATCATCAACCCACACTGATGTGCATGTGTGCAACGGGATTTATCGTCATTGGATTAGTATTCCAGAGACCCAGGGTGATGCTCTGGGACACGGGTTCAAATCCCACCATGACAGATGGTGGAATTTGAGTTCAATAAAAATCTGGAATTAAAAGTCTAACAATAACCATTGTTGATTGTTGTAAAGTTCCATCTGGTTTACCAATATCCTTTAGGGAAGGAAATCTGCTACTCTGACCTGGTCTGATCAAATGTAACTTCGGACCCACAGCATTGTGCTTGACTCTCAACTACCTTCTGGAAATGGCCCAGCAAGCCACTCAATTGTATCAAACCACTTAAAAGCCAATAAAAAGGAATGAAGCTGAACAGATCACCCGTCATCAACCTAGGCACCGGAACATCAATAGCAAGGATGGCATGGTGGCACAGTGGTCAGCACTGCTGCCTCACAGCGCCAGAGACCCGGGTTCAATTCCGGCCTTGGTTGACTGTGTGGAGTTTGCACATTCTCCCCGTGTCTGCGTGGGTTTCCTCCGGGTGCTCCGGTTTCTTCCCACAGTCTGAACGACGTGCTGGTTAGGTGCATTGACCCGAACAGGCGCCGGAGTGTGGTGAGTAGAGGAATTTGACAGTAACTTCATTGCAGTGTTAATGTAAGCCTTACTTGTGACTAATAAATAAACTTTACTTTAAGATGCACTGCACCATGGACAGCACCTTCCAAACCCACAATCACTCCCATCTGGAAGGACAAGTGCAGAGATACATGGGAACGCCACCACCTGCAAGTTCCCCTCCAAGCTACTCACCACCATGACTTGAAAATATATCTCCGTTCCTTCACTGTCACTGGGTTCAAATCCTGGAAACTCCCTCCCTAACAGCACTGTGGGTGTACCTTCACCTCATGGATTGCAGCAGTTCAAGAAGGCAATTCAGTGCAGGCCCGATGGGCCGAATGGCCTCCTTCTGCACTGTAAGGATTCTGTGACTCTACGAAATCCTAAGCAGTGAACAGAAGATGGTGTAACCCAAGATTCAATCATGCTTTGGTAGCTTTTTATTATTGCAAAATCTTGGAGCAGAGCCTTAACGTTCAAGAAAACACCATGGCTGGAGTTTTCTGTGTGTCCACCTTCAATGGAAAGAGTATGTTTTAGTGCTTAAGATGTGGTTTAAACCTTAAATAAAATGTGTGCAACAGGAGAAAGCAAGGACACTAATGGAGTGGAGGGGCCTGTTACTTAAACAGAAAGGCATTCAGGGAGCCACTGATAGACCAAGAGATGGCACGGATATCAGATAAAGAATTGCGCTGTAAAAGCCGGATTACCTTGGCAGTCATTCGAAAGGAAATAATCAAAGATGAATAATATTACCTGAAAGAAAATGGATGCCCATTGGCCGCTCACTCCCAACGTCCGGGATACAATCATTATGGCAGCTGCCAGTGACCGAATGAGCATTTTCACAAGAGCAGCAGTGGGTTAAGGACACTATTGAGCTGGTTTGAGGTTGGCATTGGGGATTGGATGATCCCACAATGTTTCTCAGAGGGCAGAGTAGAAAGTGAAACTAAACAGGAGCCTGTGAGACACCCCAATGACATCGGCATCAAATCATGTGACCGGCTCTCAAAGCAATCATGCAACCACTGAAATACATAACAGAGGCTAATGTAGACATAATGCCATGGAGAGAAATCATGGGCCCTGATGCTTCCGGGATACTTCCATTGACCTCTGGCGGTCAGAGACAGGCGCCCTTTATTCTTCCTCCTTCCCCCCCCCCCCCCCCCCCCCACACCTCCACCCATTTAACCCACTCCCTCACATCCTTTGGATGCACATAATTAGAAAACATTGTCACAGTGGAGTGATGTCGACATTAGCCTCTGTTATGTATTTCAGTGGTTGCATGATTGCTTTGAGAGCCGGTCACATGATTTGATGCCGATGTCATTGGGGTGTCTCACAGGCTCCTGTTTAGTTTCACTTTCTACTCTGCCCTCTGAGAAACATTGTGGGATCATCCAATCCCCAATGCCAACCTCAAACCAGCTCAATAGTGTCCTTAACCCACTAGTGCTCTTGTGAAAACACCTTCACTGCATTTCCATTTATTTTATTTCTTCTTTTCATCTCATTCCTCCATTTTTATCACTTTTCATTCTTCTTTCTGTTTTTCCACTTTTGAAATCTCCATCGTGTCCCCAAACCAACCCCCCCGCCTCCCCCACATTCAGAGCAACTTCCACATTCCTCTGGTACTCCCTTAACAATCTGCACCTTAGTTCTGCTGTTCATACATTCCGATCACTTAATGGATGCTGTTAGCACCTTTCCCAGCCTTAATTATCACTATTTGCATTTTCTTTGTCCAATTACACCCCTCTCCCTTCCCTCACAGTATAGACCTTGTCTGATTTTCTTTGCTTTCAGCTCTGATGAAGGGTCATCCAGACTCAAAACATTGGCTCGATTCTCTCTCCACAGATGCTGTCAGACCTGCTGAGTTTCTCCAGCATTTTCTGTTTTTGTTTTGAACTGTTTTATATCGGTTCAGCAAAGCTTCTTGACTTTTGTTTTCTATCCCTCTATTTATACGGAAGCTCCGTTTTCAGTAGGATACTTTCACTTTACAACCCCAGCTTCATCAGACAATCACACACAGCTTGGTCATTCACACAATGCAACCAGTTAAAGTTTAAAGTTTATTTATTATTGTCACAAGTAGGCTTACATTAACACTGCAATGAAGTTACTGTGAAAATCCCCTAGTCGCCACACTCCTGCGCCTGTTTGGGTACAGTGAGGGAGAATTGAGCACGGCCAATGCACGTAACCAGCACGTCTTTCGGACTGTGAGAGGAAACTGGAGCACCCGGAGGAAACTCACGCAGACACGGGGAGAATGTGCAGACTCCGCACAGACAGTGATCCAAGCCGGGAATCGAACCTGGGGCTTGCCTTCTTTGATCCAGGCTCTGTACAACATCCGACAGACACACCCAAAAAACCAGAACCCCCATGAGAACGGCAAACAACAATCCTATGTACCAATGAGAACATCCTGTACTAACTGTGACATATGCTAATGGCTCGTGACTCTGATTTGATTTGACTTATTATTATTGTCACATGTATCAGTATACAATGAAAAGTATTGTATTTTGCGCGCAATACGGACAAAGCATACCGTTCATAGAGTATATAGGGGAGAAGGAAAGGAGAGGGTGCAGAATGTAGTGTTACAGTCATAACTAGGGTGTAGAGAATAATGAGCTTAATATAAGGTAGGTCCATTCAATACTCTGATGGCAGCAGGGAAGAAGCTGTTCTTGAGTCGGTTGGTGCGTGTCCTCGGCATTTTATATCTTTGTACCCGGGTCCCTGGTGCTGTGAGGTAGCAGCGCTAACCATTGTGCCACTGTGCGATGGGGGCATTGCTGGCAAGGGCCAGCATTTGTTGCCCATCTTTAATTGCCCTTCAACTGAGGGACTCACCAGGCCCATTCATAGTGCCGTCAAGAGTCAGCAGCATTGCTGTGGGTTGGGCAGACACATGTTACCCACACCAGATGATTAAGAATGGCAGATTTCCTTCCCTGAAGAACATTAACAAGGCACATCCTTTTTTCACATTAACAAAAATCGATGATAGCTGTCATGGTCACCATTATTGATGATTGGCTTTCAATTCCAGATTTTATTAATTGAATTTAAATTATGTGGTGCGATCGGAACCTGCACTCCCAGAGAGTTAGTCAGCCTGAGCGTCTGGATTGCTATTCCAGCGATATTACTTTCCCACCACACTATCGTATCACCCCCATTTCCCCTCAAGCCCTTCCCCCTCCTCCCCTCTTCCCAGGGTGGCACAGTGGTTAGCACTGCCGCCTCACAGCGCCAGGTACCCGAGTTCAATTCCGAGTCACTGTCTGTGTGGCGTCTGCACATTTTCCCC
The DNA here is from genome assembly GCF_964213995.1 of Mustelus asterias. Classification (NCBI taxonomy): domain Eukaryota; kingdom Metazoa; phylum Chordata; class Chondrichthyes; order Carcharhiniformes; family Triakidae; genus Mustelus; species Mustelus asterias. Next base: position 14,371,989 of record NC_135818.1, on the reverse strand, counting down.
GTGTCTGTGTGGGTTTCCTCTGGGTGCTTCGGTTTCCTCCTACAGTCCGAAAGATGTGCGGGTGAGGTTGATTGGCCATGCTAAATTGACCCTCGTGTCAGGGGGGACTAACAGGGGTAAATATGTGGGGTTGCGGGAATAGGGCCTGGGTGGGATTGTGGTCAGTGCAGGCTCGATGGGCCGAATGACCTCCTTCTGCACTGTAGGGATTCTATGATTCCCCCCGAAAATCTATTTGTGGTTTACTTTCACAGTTTACCACATCACCTGAAACTTTCCATTGCGTTTCTGCCCCTTTACTGAGAGATGGCCATTATCCTTGATAGTTCCTGGTCTTAATTTACAACAATTAGAGTGAAGTTGCATAAGAAATGCCCTCATTTAAGGTGCTTAAAGGATTTATTGATCCAAGATTCATTTGCATTATTTTCTAGATGCACTGTCCACCATTGATAAAACCTTATTACAACCTTTTAAATAGATTATTTAGATGCATCAGGGAACCTTGAGCGTAGAGATGTACTCAGGTCCGATCCCTCTTACTGCTCCCCGAGCTTTTAAACCATCAACTACTTCCTGCTCGCTAAGGAGTTTACACTTAACAAGATGCAACTGCCAAAAATGTTTTTGAAGTGCAGGAATTTGAAGCACAGCAAAGATTAGAGAAATGGAGAAGAATTACAAGAGATAAATAATGCATTAAGCCACAATAATTAATGCCGGGCCCAGAGTCAAAACCAAAGGAGCCGTTAAAGATTTTCTGCCCACTTGAATATATAAAGGTCCTGCATTCCTTCTGCTGCCGGGCGTACGCTGAAGAGAATTGTGCAAGGACGTGGTGGCTTTGGAGGAAATACAGAAAAGGTTTACCAGGATGTTGCCTGGTATGGAGGGTATTAGGGTGGGGGGGGGGGGGGCGACCTATAAGACCATAAGGCCATAAGACATAGGAGCAGAATTAGGCCACTCGGCCCATCCAGTCTGCTCCACCATTCAATCATGGCTGATATTTTTCTCATCCCCATTCTCCTGCCTTTTCCCCATAACCCCTGATCCCCTTATTAATCAAGAACCTATCGATCTCTGTCTTAAAGACACTCAATGACCCGGCCTCCACAGCCTTCTGCGGCAAAGAGGTCCCCAGATTCACCACTCTCTGGCTGAAGGAATTCCTCCCCATCTCTGTTTAAAAGGATTGTCCCTTTAGCCTGAGGTTGTGCCCTCTGGTTCTAGTTTTTCCTACTAGTGGAAACATCCTCTCTATGTCCACTCATATGCCTGACAGAAATGTATAAAATTATGAGGGGTATAGATAGGGTGAACAGTTGGAAGCTTTTTCCCAGGGCAGAAATGATAACTACAAGGGGGCACAAGTTCAAGGTAAGTGGGCGGGGGGGGTGGGGGGGGGGGTGGGGGGGCGGGTGGAGGGGGGAGTGGGGGGGGGGGGCGGCGGCAGGGGGGGGGGGGATATGTTTAGTGGAGATGTGTGGGGGAAGTTTTTTACAGTAAGAAGTCTCACAACACCAGGTTAAAGTCCAACAGGTTTATTTGGCAGTGCTAGCTTTCAGAACCTCAAGCTCCTTTTCAGGTGAGTGAAGAGTTGTGTTCACAAACAGGGCATATACAGACACAAACTCAATTTACAAGATAATGGTTGGAATGCGAGTCTTTACAGGTAATCAAGTCTTAAAGGTACAGACAATGTGAGTGGAGAGAGGGTTAAGCACAGGTTAAAGAGATGTGCATTGTCTCCAGCCAGGACAGTTAGTGAGATTTTGCAAGCCCAGGCAAGTCATGGGGGTTACAGATAGTGTGACATGAACCCAAGATCCCGGTTGAGGCCGTCCTCATGTGTGCAGAACTTGACTATCAGTCTCTGCTCAGTGACTCTGCGCTGTCATGTGCCGTGAAGGCTGCCTTGGAGAACGCTTACTCAAAGATCGGAGGCTGAATTCCCGTGACTGCTGAAGTGTTCCCCGACTGGAAGGGAACACTCCTGCCTGGTGATCGTCGAGCGGTGTTCATTCATCCGTTGTCGTAGCGTCTGCATGGTCTCCCCAATGTACCATGCCTCAGGACATCCTTTCCTGCAGCGTATCAGGTAGACAACGTTGGCCAAGTCGCAAGAGTATGTACCGTGTACCTGGTGGATGGTGTTCTCACGTGAGATGATGGCATCCGTGTCGATGATCCAGCACGTCTTGCAGAGGTTGCTGTGGCAGGGTTGTGTGATGTCATGGTCACTGTTCTCCTGAAGGCTGGGTAGTTTGCTGCGGACAATGGTCTGTTTGAGGTTGTGCGGTTGTTTGAAGGCAAGAGGTGGGGATGTGGGGATGGCCTTGGCGAGATGTTCGTCTTCATCGATGACATGTTGAAGGCTCCGGAGAGGATGTCGTAGCTTCTCTGCTCTGGGGAAGTACTGGACGACGAAGGGTACTCTGTCCACTGTGTCCCATGTTTGTCTTCTGAGGAGATCGGTGCGGTTTTTCGCTGTGGCACGTCGGAACTGTCGATCGATGAGTCGAACGCCATACCCTGTTCTTTTGGGGGCATCTTTCAGCGTCTGTAGGTGTCTGTTGCGATCCTCCTCATCCGAGCAGATCCTGTGTATACGGAGGGCTTGTCCATAGGGGATGGCTTCTTTAACGTGTTTAGGGCGGAAGCTGGAGAAGTGTTTTTTACACAGAGGGTGGTGGGGCCTGGAATGCACTGCCAAGTGAGGTGGTTGAGGCAGACATATTAGCGACATTTAAGACTTATCTTGATAGGCACATGAACAGATGAGGAATAGAGGTATACAAGCAGTTGGTCTAGATAGGACAACAGCTTGGAGGGCCAAAGGGCCTGTCCCTGTGCTGTACTGTTCTTTATTCTTTGTTATTTGATTTGTCGCACTTAATGGGCCAGTCGCCTGCAGAAGCACTGGCATTGCTTTTTCTGAATCTGGTGACGGATGGCCCTCTGAGCACTCATTGCAAGATCTTAACAAATGTTATTCAAATTTCTGGAGTTTATTTTATTGTTTCATGAGAAGTGGGCATTGACGGCAAGGCTAGCATTTGCTGCCCATCCATTAATTGCTTTCAAACTGAGAGGTTTGCTAGTTAAGAGTCAACCACACTGTTATGTATTGCAAACCAATGCCTCTCTGATGATTATGTGGTGACTGTGATGACCTCAATGAGGCCCATGAGGTGGGCCTCTTTGGAATGTGAGCTCCCTGATTGAGGCAATCACTACCTCAATCAGGGAGCTCATACTCCATGATGGTCCACATCGTGGGCCTTGTTGAGGTCATTACAGTGACATTATCGGAGGCATTTTGGGAGATTTTCCCTCTCTTCCATCCTGGACTGTAAGCAAGCAACAGCAATCTAATAAAGCCCCACAAACTGGTTAAATAACCTACTGTATGGTAACATTTTCATCCTTTTTCTTTGCTGTATAAGCTGACCACATGGTGGCACAGTGGTTAGCACTGCTGCCTCACAGCACCAGGGACCCGGGTTCGATTCCCGGCCTCGGGTCACTGACAGTGCGGAGTTTGCACATTCTCCCCGTGTCTGCGTGAGTTTCCTCCAGGTGCTCCGGTTTCCTCCCACAGTCCAAAGATGTGCGGCTTAGGTGGATTGGCCATGTTAAATTGCCCCTTTGTGTTAGGGGGACTAAATAGGGGATAGGACCTGGGTGGGATTGTGGTCGGTGCAGACTTGAAGGACCAAATGGTCTCTTCCTACACTGTAGGATTCTATGATTCACATTAACACACAACATACATTGCTGTGGGCCTGGAATCCCATGTAGCCCAAACCAGGTAAGGATGGAAGATTTCCTCCACCAAAGCACATGAGTGAACCAATTAGGTTTTTATGACAATTGAACACAGTTGTCATGATCGCCAGATTGAGACTAGCTTCAGATTCCAGATTTCTTAATTGAATTCAAGTTCCTCCCAGTTGCTGTGGTGGAATTTGAATGCATGACCCCAGCGCCTTAGCCCGTTGGATTATTAGTCCAGTGACATTACCACTACACCACCATCTCCCCAGATGTGGGGGCCTCTCCCTGAATGTTAAAAATAAATACACCTTGGAAACAATATCCACTGCAGTCTTGGGCATCAAATCATCTCCAGACTCTGTGTGAGAGAGTAAATTGTCTAAGCTTGTATTTCCAGAGTGTCATCTGATTGGGCAGAAAACTGGGACCTCAATCACCTTCATCCAGATTCTCTAACGCACGCTCACCTCAGTGAGACTTCCAGAGAGTAAAAACAAAGGATTAACCAATTCTAACCAAAGCAGTTCTCACCATTTTCCTCCATCATTCGTTCATTGTGGAATTGGACAATATGATGCAAAGTGACCCTCACAATGGATAAAAATGTTGAAACCAAAAGAGAAAATGCTGGAAAATCTCAGCAGGGCTGGCAGCATCTGTAAGGAGAGAAAAGAGTTGATGTTTCGAGTCCAGGTGACCCTTTGTCAAAGCTAAAAGGCATGGAAAGTGGGAGATATTTATACTGCAGGGGGAGGGAATGAAAGATGAGTCATAACTACAGAAACAAGGGGAAAGGCTGCTAATGGCAGCCCATGGAGAGAATAAAGGATGCAAATGGCCAAACGGCAGAGAAGCTGAAATCAGAGGGTAAACAGTGAAAATGAAGATGTGAAGTGGGGGGAAAGGTGGGAGAGAGGTAAAATTGAGAAAAAGGGGGAAAAGGTAAGAAAAGGAGGCATAAAAGAGGGGGGAAAGAGTGGGGGAGGGGAAGGAAAATAAAGGAAGACAATAAATGAATAAAAGGTAGAGAACAGTTAAAAAGTAAATAGAATTAAAACAAAGGGGTGGAGGTGGGGTAGAGTTAATCATCTGAAGTTGTTGAATTTGATGTTGAGACTGGAAGGTTGTAAAGTGCTGAGCCGGAAGATGAGATGCTGTTCCTCCAGTTTGCGTTGACGATCGCTGGAACATTGCAGCAGACTCCCTTAGCATTTCGCTAACACCTGTGCCCCTTCAAATCAGAAGGTTGTGCATTTACGATCCACGGCAGGATTTTAGCACCTAGTTGAGATTAGACCACTTACCCGCAAAGATCACGTCACGCAGAGGACGACTTTTCCTGATCCTATATTCACAGAATCCCTACAGTGCAGAAGAGGCCATTCGGCCCATCAAGTCTGCACTGACTCTCAGGCAAAGTATTTTATCCAGGCCCTCTCCCCCGTCCTATCCCTGTAACCCTATACATTTACCCCACTAATCCCCCTAACCTACACATCTTGGGACACTAAGGGACTAAGGGCCAATCAACCTGCACATTTTTGGACTCCGGGAGGAAACCGGAGCACCCGGAGAAACCCACGCAAACACAGGAAAATATGCAAACTCCACACAGCCAGTGACCCAAGGCTGGAATCGAACCCGGGTCCCTGGAGCTGTGAGGCAGCAGTGCTAACCACTGGGCCACCATGCCTCCCGATGATGTCCTGGTCGACTGGTTTTGCTTCAGACAAAACCATCACAAACAGATTACCTGGTCATTTTGCTGCAATTGTACAGGGCATTGGTGAGGCCACACCTGGAGTATTGTGTGCAGTTTTGCTGTCCTTATCTGAGGAAGGATGTCCTTGCTATAGAGGGAGTACAGTGAAGGTCTACCAGGCTGATTTCTGGGATGGCAGGTCTGTCATATCAGGAGAGATTAAGTCGGTTAGGATTAGATTCAATGGAGTTTAGAAGAGCGAGAGGGGATCTCATAGAAACTTATAAAATTCTAACAGGGTTAGACAGGGTAGATTCTGAAAGAATGTTCCCAATGGTGGCGGAGCCCAGAACTAGGGTGTCATAGTTTGAGGAAAAGGGGTAAACCGTTTAGAACAGAGATGAGGAGAAACTTCTTCATCCAGAGGATGATGAATGTGTGGAATTCACTACCAGAGGAAGTAGTTGAGGACAAAATGATTTCAAGAAGAAATTAGATATAGCTCTTAGGGCTAAAGGGATCAAGGGATATGAGGGGAAGGGGGAATCAGGATATTGAATTCGATGATGAATGGGTGACATGGTGGCATAGCAATTAGCACCGCTACCTGACAGCGCCAGGGACTCGGGTTCGATTCCAACCTGCAGTGACCGTGCGGAGTTTGCACATTCACCCGGTGTCTGTGTGGGTTTCCTCCGGGTTCTCTGGTTTCCTTCCATAGTCCGAAAGATGTACTGGTTAGATGGATTGGCCAATGTAAATTGTCCCTTGGCGTCAGGGGGATTGGCAGGGTAAATTTGTGGGATTATGGAGATGGGGCCTGGGTGGGATTGTTGTCGCTACAGACTCGATGGGCCGAATGGCTTCTTCTGCACTGTAGGGATTCTATGATTCTGTGAAAATGAATGGCGGAGCAGGCTCGAAGGCCTACTCCTGCTCATAAACTCTAAGTTTCTGTTTATGTATTCTTCATGTGACCTTTGTTGTGTGAAAATTGTCTACATAATAACAGGGACTGCACTTCAATCAATCGCTGGCAAAAAGTCAAATTCTGGGACATCTAAGGGCTGTGATAAGACATTGCATAAATATCAGTTCATGGTTTCTAAAAGTTAAGATCTGTTAAGAGGAGGTGAAGTTCATAAGTGTGCGAGGGAAAGGGGTGTAATGTGTTAGAATGAAGTGGTGTGGATTGGGCGATTTGGGGAGGGGGAGGTGACAGCAGAAAGGTGGCAGGACAGTGAACATTGAAACAACACAGTAACTTGGAAACAGAGAGTAACTCTAATGGAAGTGATGGTCTCATTAGTCCATTCAGAACCCAAAGATCTCATAATTTTCCCCAATTTTGAGATGTATTTATCTATCGAGTATGAAATTAAGTGATCCCTTGTGTCTGCTTCACCCTCAGAAAAACAGGGCGACACAGTGGTTAGCACTGCTGCCTCACAGCTCCAGGGACCTGGATTCGATTCCGGCCTCAGGTGCGGAGTTTGCCCGTGTTTGCGTGGGTTTCTTCCGGGTGCTCCGGTTTCCTCCCGGTACAAAGCTGTGCAGATTAGGTGGATTGACCATACTAAATTGTCCTTTGGTGTCCAAAGGGGGATTGGTGGGGTAAGTATGTGGGGTTGCGGGGATAGGGTCTGGATGGAATTGTTGTCGGAGAGTTGGCTCAATGGGCAGAATGGCCTCCTTCTGCAGTGTAGGGATTCTAGAATTACAGCTAACCCCAATGTCCCATTGTTCTATCATTCAGCATTTCTTGATGAGCAGGCCCCAAGCCTGCAGCTGGAGGTCTTGTGGCACAGGGACAGCGTCCCTACATCTGGAGCAGAAGTTCCGGGTTCAAGTCCAACTCCAGGGCTTGCTGGCCACAGAAGGAGTGTTTGTGACGCGGTTCAGTCCTTCCACCACTTCTCCCCCACACCATTCCCCAAAGGGAGAAAAGTGTGTTTGTGAAGATATGTGAACACAGGGGTTACCAAACTGGATCCTGCAGAACCCCAGAGTCCCACATGAGCCCTCCAGGGGTTCCAAAATAGGTCCAGCCTTGAGGGGAGAGGAGGGGCAAGCCGGACCAGGGCCGTAGGAATCCAAGAGAAACGGGTGGCGGGAGGTGTGTGGGTGTTCCCATTAGAAATGAGGGTAAGACTTGGAAGTATTTGTTGAATAACAGAACTTTATAATTATAATAAAGTATACATAGAAGCATTTTTTAAGTTTGTTTTGATATCTATTGTGCAATAATAATAATATTTTGTGGCTTACCTGTTCAGTTTAATAAGAATCTTTCTCAGGGGTTCCTTCAGATTGGCTCCATGAACAGGGGTTCCCACGTATTAGGTGCATGGCGAAAGCACCTAATCAGCACATCTTTCAGACTGTGGGAGGAAACTGGTTCCTTCAGAACCCCTGAGAGGATCACAAAGGTTCTTTGGCTGCAAAGGTTTGGGAAACCCTACGCTAACATAAACCCTACGCTAACATAAACCCTACGCTAACATAAACCTTACGCTAACATAAACCCTACGCTAACATAAACCTTACGCTAACATAAACCCTACTACGCTAACATAAACCCTACGCTAACATAAACCCTACACGAAGATAAACCCTACGCTAATATAAACCCTACGCTAACATAGACCTTACGCTAACATAAACCCTACACGAACATAAGCCCTACGCTAATATAAACCCGACACGAACATAAACCCTACGCTAACATAAACCCTACGCTAACATAAACCCAACGCGAACATAAACCCTACACGAACATAAACCCAACGCGAACATAAACCCTACACGAACATAAACCCTACGCTAACATAAACCCTACGCTAACATAGATCTTACGCTAACATAAACCCTACACGAAGATAAACCCTACGCTAATATAAACCCTACGCTAACATAGACCTTACGTTAACATAAACCCTACACGAACATAAACCCTACGCTAACATAAACCCTACGCTAACATAAACCCAACGCTAACATAAACCCTACGCTAACATAAACCCTATGCTAACATAAACCCTACACGAACATAAACCCTACGCTAACATAAACCCTACACGAACATAAACCCTACGCTAACATAAACCTTACGCTAACATAAACCCTACTACACTAACATAAACCCTACGCTAACATAAACCCTACACTAACATAAACCCTACACTAATATAAACCCTTCGCTAACATAAACCCTACACTAACATAAACGCTACGCTAACATAAACCCTACACTAATATAAACCCTACGCTAACATAAACCATACGCTAACATAAACCCTTCGCTAACATAAACCCTACACTAATATAAACCCAACACTAACATAAACCCTACACTAATATAAACCCTTCGCTAACATAAACCCTACGCTAACATAAACCCTACACTAACATAAACCCTACGCTAACATAAACCCTACACTAATATAAACCCAACGCTAACATAAACCCAACGCTAACATAAACCCAACGCTAACATAAACCCTACGCTAACATAAACCCTACGCTAATATAAACCCAACACTAACATAAACCCTACACTAATATAAACCCAACGCTAACATAAACCCAACGCTAACATAAACCCAACGCTAACATAAACCCTTCGCTAACATAAACCCTACGCTAACATAAACCCTACACTAACATAAACCCTATGCTAACATAAACCCTACACTAATATAAACCCAATGCTAACATAAACCCAACGCTAACATAAACCCTACGCTAACATAAACCCTACACTAATATAAACCCAACGCTAACATAAACCCTACACTAACATAAACCCTTCGCTAACATAAACCCTACACTAATATAAACCCTTCGCTAACATAAACCCTACGCTAACATAAACCCTACGCTAACATAAACCCTACACTAATATAAACCCAACGCTAACATAAACCCTACACTAACATAAACCCTTCGCTAACATAAACCCTACACTAATATAAACCCAACGCTAACATAAACCCTTCGCTAACATAAATCCTACACTAATATAAACCCAACGCTAACATAAACCCTACACTAACATAAACCCTTCGCTAACATAAACCCTACACTAATATAAACCCTTCGCTAACATAAACCCTACGCTAACATAAACCCTACACTAACATAAACCCTACGCTAACATAAACCCTACACTAATATAAACCTTACGCTAACATAAACCATACGCTAACATAAACCCTTCGCTAACATAAACCCTACACTAATATAAACCCAACGCTAACATAAACCCAACGCTAACATAAACCCAACGCTAACACAAACCCTACACTAATATAAACCCAACGCTAACATAAACCCTTCGCTAACATAAACCCTACACTAATACAAACCCAACGCTAACATAAACCCTACACTAACATAAACCCTTCGCTAACATAAACACAACGCTAACATAAACCCAACGCTTACATAAACCCAACGCTAACATAAACCCTACACTAACATAAACCCTACACTAATATAAACCCAACGCTAACATAAACCCAACGCTTACATAAACCCAACGCTAACATAAACCCAACGCTAATATAAACCCAACACTAACATAAACCCTACGCTAACATAAACCCAACGCTAGCATAAACCCTACGCTAACATAAACCCTACACTAACATAAACCCTACGCTAACATAAACCCTACGCTAATATAAACCCTACACTAACATAAACCCTACGCTAACAAACCCTACGCTAGCATAAACCCTACGCTAACATAAACCCTACACTAACATAAACCCAACGCTAACATAAACCCTACACTAACATAAACCCAACGCTAACATAAACCCAACGCTAACATAAACCCTACGCTAACATAAACCTCACGCTAACATAAACCCAACGCTAACATAAACCCTACACTAACATAAACCCAACGCTAACATAAACCCAACGCTAACATAAACCCAACGCTAACATAAACCCTACGCTAACAAACCCTACGCTAGCATAAACCCTACGCTAACATAAACCCTACCCTAACATAAACCCAACGCTTACATAAACCCAACGCTAACATAAACCCTCCGCTAACAAACCCTACGCTAGCATAATCCCTACGCTAACATAAACCCTACACTAACATAAACCCAACGCTAACATAAACCCAACGCTAACATAAACCCAACGCTAACATAAACCCTACGCTAACAAACCCTCCGCTAGCATAAACCCTACGCTAACATAAACCCTACACTAACATAAACCCAACGCTTACATAAACCCAACGCTAACATAAACCCTACGCTAACAAACCCTACGCTAGCATAAACCCTATGCTAACATAAACCCTACACTAACATAAACCCAACACTTACATAAACCCAACGCTAACATAAACCCTACGCTAACAAACCGTACGCTAGCATAAACCCTACATTAACATAAACCCTACACTAACATAAACCCTACACTAACATAAACCCTACACTAACATAAACCCTACACTAACATAAACCCTACGCTAACAAACCCTACGCTAACATAACCCCTACACTAACATAAACCCTACACTAACATAAACCCAACGCTAACATAAACCCAACGCGAACATAAACCCTACACTAACATAAACCCAACGCTTACATAAACCCAACGCTAACATAAACCCGACGCTAACAAAAACCCAACGCTAATATAAACCCTACACTAACATAAACCCGACAGTAACATAAACCCTACGCTAACAAACCCTACGCTAGCATAAACCCTACGCTAACATAAACCTCACGCTAACATAAACCCGACGCTAACATAAACCCAACGCTAATATAAACCCTACGCTAACATAAACCCTACACTAACATAAACCCTACGCTAACAAACCCTACGCTAGCATAAACCCTACGCTAACATAAACCCTACACTAACATAAACCCAACGCTTACATAAACCCAACGCTAACATAAACCCTACGCTAACAAACCCTATGCTAGCATGAACCCTACGCTAACATAAACCCTACACTAACATAAACCCTACACTAACATAAACCCTACGCTAACAAACCCTACGCTAGCATAAACCCTACGCTAACATAAACCCTACACTAACATAAACCCAACGCTTACATAAACCCAACGCTAACATAAACCCTACGCTAGCATAAACCCTATGCTAACATAAACCCTACACTAACATAAACCCAACGCTTACATAAACCCAACGCTAACATAAACCCTACGCTAACAAACCCTACGCTAGCATAAACCCTACGCTAACATAAACCCTACACTAACATAAACCCTACACTAACATAAACCCTACACTAACATAAACCCTACGCTAGCATAAACCCTACGCTAACATAAACCCTACACTAACATAAACCCAACGCTTACATAAACCCAACGCTAACATAAACCCTACGCTAACAAACCCTACGCTAGCATAAACCCTACGTTAACATAAACCCTACACTAACATAAACCCTACACTAACATAAACCCTACACTAACATAAACCCTACGCTAACAAACCCTACGCTAACATAAACCCTACACTAACATAAACCCTACACTAACATAAACCCAACGCTAACATAAACCCTATGCTAACATAAACCCTACACTAACATAAACCCAACGCTTACATAAACCCAACGCTAACATAAACCCGACGCTAACAAAAACCCAACGCTAATATAAACCCTACACTAACATAAACCCTACACTAACATAAACCCTACGCTAACAAACCCTACGCTAGCATAAACCCTATGCTAACATAAACCTCACGCTAACATAAACCCGACGCTAACATAAACCCAACGCTAATATAAACCCTACGCTAACATAAACCCTACACTAACATAAACCCTACGCTAACAAACGCTACGCTAGCATAAACCCTACGCTAACATAAACCCTACACTAACATAAACCCAACGCTTACATAAACCCAACGCTAACATAAACCCTACGCTAACAAACCCTACCCTAGCATGAACCCTACGCTAACATAAACCCTACACTAACATAAACCCTACACTAACATAAACCCTACACTGACATAAACCCTACGCTAGCATAAACCCTACGCTAACATAAACCCTACACTAACATAAACCCAACGCTTACATAAACCCAACGCTAACATAAACCCTACGCTAACAAACCCTACGCTAGCATAAACCCTACGCTAACATAAACCCTACACTAACATAAACCCTACGCTAACATAAACCCTACACTAACATAAACCCTACGCTAACATAAACCCTACACTAATATAAACCTTACGCTAACATAAACCATACGCTAACATAAACCCTTCGCTAACATAAACCCTACACTAATATAAACCCAACGCTAACATAAACCCAACGCTAACATAAACCCAACGCTAACACAAACCCTACACTAATATAAACCCAACGCTAACATAAACCCTTCGCTAACATAAACCCTACACTAATACAAACCCAACGCTAACATAAACCCTACACTAACATAAACCCTTCGCTAACATAAACACAACGCTAACATAAACCCAACGCTTACATAAACCCAACGCTAACATAAACCCTACACTAACATAAACCCTACACTAATATAAACCCAACGCTAACATAAACCCAACGCTTACATAAACCCAACGCTAACATAAACCCAACGCTAATATAAACCCAACACTAACATAAACCCTACGCTAACATAAACCCAACGCTAGCATAAACCCTACGCTAACATAAACCCTACACTAACATAAACCCTACGCTAACATAAACCCTACGCTAATATAAACCCTACACTAACATAAACCCTACGCTAACAAACCCTACGCTAGCATAAACCCTACGCTAACATAAACCCTACACTAACATAAACCCAACGCTAACATAAACCCTACACTAACATAAACCCAACGCTAACATAAACCCAACGCTAACATAAACCCTACGCTAACATAAACCTCACGCTAACATAAACCCAACGCTAACATAAACCCTACACTAACATAAACCCAACGCTAACATAAACCCAACGCTAACATAAACCCAACGCTAACATAAACCCTACGCTAACAAACCCTACGCTAGCATAAACCCTACGCTAACATAAACCCTACCCTAACATAAACCCAACGCTTACATAAACCCAACGCTAACATAAACCCTCCGCTAACAAACCCTACGCTAGCATAATCCCTACGCTAACATAAACCCTACACTAACATAAACCCAACGCTAACATAAACCCAACGCTAACATAAACCCAACGCTAACATAAACCCTACGCTAACAAACCCTCCGCTAGCATAAACCCTACGCTAACATAAACCCTACACTAACATAAACCCAACGCTTACATAAACCCAACGCTAACATAAACCCTACGCTAACAAACCCTACGCTAGCATAAACCCTATGCTAACATAAACCCTACACTAACATAAACCCAACACTTACATAAACCCAACGCTAACATAAACCCTACGCTAACAAACCGTACGCTAGCATAAACCCTACATTAACATAAACCCTACACTAACATAAACCCTACACTAACATAAACCCTACACTAACATAAACCCTACACTAACATAAACCCTACGCTAACAAACCCTACGCTAACATAACCCCTACACTAACATAAACCCTACACTAACATAAACCCAACGCTAACATAAACCCAACGCGAACATAAACCCTACACTAACATAAACCCAACGCTTACATAAACCCAACGCTAACATAAACCCGACGCTAACAAAAACCCAACGCTAATATAAACCCTACACTAACATAAACCCGACAGTAACATAAACCCTACGCTAACAAACCCTACGCTAGCATAAACCCTACGCTAACATAAACCTCACGCTAACATAAACCCGACGCTAACATAAACCCAACGCTAATATAAACCCTACGCTAACATAAACCCTACACTAACATAAACCCTACGCTAACAAACCCTACGCTAGCATAAACCCTACGCTAACATAAACCCTACACTAACATAAACCCAACGCTTACATAAACCCAACGCTAACATAAACCCTACGCTAACAAACCCTATGCTAGCATGAACCCTACGCTAACATAAACCCTACACTAACATAAACCCTACACTAACATAAACCCTACGCTAACAAACCCTACGCTAGCATAAACCCTACGCTAACATAAACCCTACACTAACATAAACCCAACGCTTACATAAACCCAACGCTAACATAAACCCTACGCTAGCATAAACCCTATGCTAACATAAACCCTACACTAACATAAACCCAACGCTTACATAAACCCAACGCTAACATAAACCCTACGCTAACAAACCCTACGCTAGCATAAACCCTACGCTAACATAAACCCTACACTAACATAAACCCTACACTAACATAAACCCTACACTAACATAAACCCTACGCTAGCATAAACCCTACGCTAACATAAACCCTACACTAACATAAACCCAACGCTTACATAAACCCAACGCTAACATAAACCCTACGCTAACAAACCCTACGCTAGCATAAACCCTACGTTAACATAAACCCTACACTAACATAAACCCTACACTAACATAAACCCTACACTAACATAAACCCTACGCTAACAAACCCTACGCTAACATAAACCCTACACTAACATAAACCCTACACTAACATAAACCCAACGCTAACATAAACCCTATGCTAACATAAACCCTACACTAACATAAACCCAACGCTTACATAAACCCAACGCTAACATAAACCCGACGCTAACAAAAACCCAACGCTAATATAAACCCTACACTAACATAAACCCTACACTAACATAAACCCTACGCTAACAAACCCTACGCTAGCATAAACCCTATGCTAACATAAACCTCACGCTAACATAAACCCGACGCTAACATAAACCCAACGCTAATATAAACCCTACGCTAACATAAACCCTACACTAACATAAACCCTACGCTAACAAACGCTACGCTAGCATAAACCCTACGCTAACATAAACCCTACACTAACATAAACCCAACGCTTACATAAACCCAACGCTAACATAAACCCTACGCTAACAAACCCTACCCTAGCATGAACCCTACGCTAACATAAACCCTACACTAACATAAACCCTACACTAACATAAACCCTACACTGACATAAACCCTACGCTAGCATAAACCCTACGCTAACATAAACCCTACACTAACATAAACCCAACGCTTACATAAACCCAACGATAACATAAACCCTACGCTAACAAACCCTACGCTAGCATAAACCCTACGCTAACATAAACCCTACACTAACATAAACCCTACGCTAACATAAACCCTACACTAACATAAACCCTACGCTAACAAACCCTACGCTAACATAAACCCTACACTAACATAAACCCTACACTAACATAAACCCAACGCTAACATAAACCCAACGCTAACATAAACCCTACACTAACATAAACCCAACGCTTACATAAACCCAACGCTAACATAAACCCGACGCTAACATAAACCCAACGCTAATATAAACCCTACGCTAACATAAACCCTACACTAACATCAACCCTACGCTAACAAACCCTACGCTAGCATAAACCCTACGCTAACATAAACCTCACGCTAACATAAACCCGACGCTAACATAAACCCAACGCTAATATAAAAACCTCCAGCACTGTTTACAAACATCTAAATGGTGAACAGAAACAGTGGCACGGTGGCACAGTGGTTAGCGCTGCTGCCTCACAGCGCCAGGGACCCGGGTTCGATTCCGGCCTCGAGTCACTGTCTGCGCAGAGTCTGCACATTCTCCCCGTGTCTGCGTGGGTTTCCTCCGGGTGCTCCGGTTTCCTCCCACAGTCCAAAGCTGTACAGATCAGGTTGATTTGGCCATGCTCAATTGCCCCTTAGTGTCAGGGGAATTAGCAGGGTTATCTGTAGGTTTAGAGGTTAGGGCCTGGGTGGGATAATTGTCAGTGTAGGCTCGATGGGCCAAATGGCCTCCTTCTGCACTGTAGGGATTCTATCATAAACAAAAAGAGTGAAATCACCTTCTTTCTCTTAAGCAAGCAATTAATTTTATTTTAACTTTATTTATTAATGTCAGAGTAAGCTTACATTAACACTGCAATGAAGTTACTGTGAAAATCCCCTAGACACCACACTCTGGCACCTGTTCGGGTACACTGAAGGAGAATTTAGCATGGTGAATGCACCTAATCCACTCATCTTTCAAACTGTGGGAAGAAACTGGAGCATCCGGAGGAAACCCACGCAGACACGGGGAGAACGTGCAAACTCCACACAGACAGTGACCCAAGCCGGGAATCGAACCCAGGCCCCTGTGAGGCAGCAGTGCTAACCACTGTGCCACTGTGCCACCCTCCATGGAAAGGTTTGGGAAACCTCAGAGCTGACGAAGGGTCATCTAGACTCAAAACATTGGCTCTATTCTCTCTCCACGGACGCTGGCAGACCTGCTGAGGTTTTCCAGCATTTTCTGTTTTTATTTCAGATTCCAGCATCCGCAGTATTTTGCTTTTAATTTAAAAACAATATTTTGTCTCCCAATAATAGTTGTTTGCTGCTCTGGAAGAAAGATATTTGAAAAATAATTCATCTTCCGACAGGAAAATGGAGAACCGTTGTTAAGATAAGATTTAGCCCCTTCCTTTTCAGACAGAACACATTCCATTTTCATGCTTATTATAAATGTCAAATTGCTGGAAAACTCCCCAGATAAAGCACCAGCATTAATATTTTCCAAGGGGGATCATACATCTACTCGGGCACCACAGAACATTAATCTCAATGCCCAAAACCTGTATTGACTTCAGGCAGTTGCAGTTTATTTCCTGTAATACAGTGCATGAAACAGGTGAGGAACTATAGTTTCAGTTAGTGTTAGCGGCACAGTGGTTAGCAGTGCTGCCTCACAGCGCGAGGGACGCAGGTTCGATTCACGGCTTGGGTCACTGTCTGTGCAGAGTCTGCACGTTCTCCCCGTGTCTGCATGGGTTTCCTCCAGTTGCTCCATTTCCCTCCCACAGTCCGAAAAACGTGCTGGTTAGGTGGATTAGTGTACCCTCAGTGTACCCGAACAGGTGCCGGAATGTGGCGACTAGGGATTTTCACAGTAACTTCATTGCAGTGTTAATGTAAGCCTACTTGTGACGCTAATAAATAAACTTTAGTTATTCACCCAGGTCTCACTGCACTCCCAATGTATGTACTTGTTTCAGTAGGTTGTTTTAACGAGGGCCATTGCTGAGTTGTCGGCCTTCCTCTGTGTGTTTGTAATGAGAATAAAACACTCACTGGCTTGTGTGAAGTCATGATGTGGAGATGCTGGCGTTGGACTGGGGTGGGCACAGTAAGAAGCCTCACAACACCAGGTTAAAGTCCAACAGATTTATTTGGTAGCAAAAGCCACTAGCTTTCGGAGCGTTTGCTGCTCCTTCCCCACCTGACGAAGGGGCAGCGCTCCGAAAGCTAGTGGCTTTTGCTACCAAATAAACCTGTTGGACTTTAACCTGGTGTTGTGAGGCTTCTTATTGTGTGAAGTCCCCAGAGTTCAGTGAACCCAGGAACTAAACAAAAGGCAGGAGGATGGAAATCCAATAGTTGAGTGCTTTTCCAGCATAGCTTATGGCCTTGGAGGATCAGATGTGCTTCTCCACTGGTCCACCAAGCAAATCGGAGAATCATTGAATCCCTACAGTGCAGAAGGAGGCTATTCAGCCCATCAAGCCTGCACCAACAACAATCCCACCCAGGCCCTATCCCCATAACCCCACATATTTGCCCTGTTAATCCCACGATACTAAGGGGCAATTTAGCATGGCCGATCCACCTAACCCACACATCTTTCAGCCTGTGGGAGGAAAGCGGAGCACCCGAGGAAACCCACGCAGACACGGGGAGAACGTGCAAACTCCACACAGACAGTGACCCAGGGCCGGAATCGAACCCGGGTCCCTGGTACTGTGAAGCAGCAGAGCTAATCACTGTGCCACCATGCCACCACAGTGCCGCCATATTTCCTTCCCTAATTGGTCAACTACACACCTCTACCCTTCACACATCTGCAACCTTCCCTGATGTCCTCTCCCTCCTCGCTATCGCTCCGACCTTTGGCTCCAATCCCACAATTCCCTCCTTGCTCCTGATTGATGGTCGGGTATGTACAAATGGGGGTTGTCTCGAGCTGCCTCCTGCTATTGGCTCTCCCACCAGGTGGGCTAACAGGTTGGCCTTCCCTCAGGCAGGAAAAAAAAGCATAAAAATAAAACAGCGCCAAGGACCTGGGTTCGATTCCTGGCTCGGGTCACTGTCTGTGTGGAGTTTGCACTTTCTCCCCGTGTCTGCGTGGGTTTCCTCCGGGGGCTCTGGTTTCCTCCCACAGTCTGAAAGACGTGCTGGTTAGCTGCATTGGCCATGTTAAATTCTCCCTCAGTGTACCCGAACAGGCGCCGGAGTGTGGCGACTAGGGGATTTTCACAGTAACCTCATTGCAATGTTAATGTAAGCCTACTTGTGACACTAATAAGTAAACTTAAACTTTGACGCTAACCTCTTCAATTCCGGCCTTAGGTCACTGTCTGTGTGGAGTTTGCACATTCTCCCCATGTCTGCGTGGGTTTCCTTCAGGTGCTCCAGTTTCCTCCCACAGTCCAAAGATATGCAGGTTAGGTTGAATGGCCATGCTAAATTGCCTCTTAGTGTCAGGGGGATTAACAGGGTAAATATGTGGGGTTATGGGGATGGGGCCTGGGTGGGATGTTGTCGGTGTAGACGCGACGGGTACAGCCACCGCAGAAATTCATCCCGCTCCTTCCCCAGTATCGGGTCAGGGAGGGATGTTGGGCAGGGGTAATCTTTTCCCTTTACCTATCCTCTGACTGAAGACAACGCGGTTGAAAAGAAAATAATTTTTAACTCCTGCGTACTGTAATTGTCGGGAACAGACAAGTGACAGGTTTCTGTAAGTTTTCAAAGAATGATAAATATTTGTTGTTCAAAAGATGAAGATATGGAACTACATCCCCCGTTTACACCCACACACATACACACACACACACTCTGGAAAACACTGCGCGTGCAGAAGTCTTTATGTTTTCAGATGTCAAGAGTTCTCTGTTACACTTGCATTCCCCTGAGCTGGAAACTGAAAATGCTGCAGGCTTGTAAGCCTTTCCAGCCACTAAAAAAGCATCAATGAATCCCTACAGTGCGGCAGGAGGCCATTTGGCCCATTGAGCCGGCACCAACTCTGACAGAGATTCTTACACAGGCCCTCTCCCCGTAACCCCATGCATTTACCATGGCTAATCCATCGAACCTAGACGCAGGATCATAGGATCATACAGTGCAGAAGGAGGCCATTCTGTACCGATCACAATCCCACCCAGACCCCGTCCCCATAACCCCATGTATTTACCCTATTAGTCCCCCTGACACTAAGGGGCAATTTAGCACAGCCATTCAACCTAACCCACACATGTTTGGAGAGTGGGAGGAAATCGGAGCACCCGGAGGAAACCCACGCAGACATGGGGAGAAGGTGCAAACTCCACACAGCAAATGACCCAAAGCCGGAATTGAATCCTGGTCCCTGGCGCTGTGAGGCAGCAGTGCTAACCACTGTGCCATTATGCCACCCTTGGGACACTAAGGGGCAGTTTAGCATGGCCAATCCACCTAACCTAATCTTTGGTAGTTTAGAAGGGCAGATTCACTGTTGTTTTATGTTGAAATTAGCAGATTTTTTCTCTTGTACTCCAGCCAGGAGGCAATATTGGATCCGTGGTGTGGTTCCTCAGGTAGAAAGTTCAAACCCAGCTTGAGTCTCTGTCTATATGTGGCTTAAGAGCAGGTGTCCTTAGGTAGGGTGTTTTCCTTTCCTTTATGTTGAAAACACAGAAAGAGCTTATCAGGGAGGCGATGGCCCAGTAGCATTATCGCTAGACTACTAATCAACTAACGTTCTGGGGAGCCAGGTTCAAATCCCGCCATGGCAGTTAGTGGAATTTGAATTCAATAAAAAAAATCTGGAATTAAGAATCTACTGATGACCATGAAACCATTGTCGATTGTCGGAAAAACCCATCTGGTTCATTAATGTCCTTTAGGGAAGGAAATCTGCCGTCCTTACCTGGCCTGGCCTACATGCGACTCCAGAGCCACAGCAATGTGGTTGACTCTCAACTGCCCTCTGAAATGGTCTAGCAAGCCAATCAGTTCAGGGGCAACTAGGGATGGGCAATAAACGCAGGCCCAGCCACAATGCCCATGTCCACGAGTGAATTTTTAAAAATGGAGTAAATCAAGAGAAAATATCAAGAGTCAAATAGCAGAAGGTGTAGGTTTAAAACAAGGAGCAAAAGGGACATTGGCTGGAGTGTTCCCCAGAAACCGTGGCCACAGCCATTGGCTGAAAGGTCAGGGCTTCTGATTGGACAGTCATTTGGCTCACGTTGTTCCTTGTGGCTTCTGTCCCCATGTGGGAGGAAGTCCAGGTTCCCAATCAGATGGTTGGCAGCTCTGTCCAGGAGAGCGGCAACCAGTGCCGGGAACACAACCTGTCCCCCATGACGATAGTTTTGGGAGTTGTGATAGCGAGATAACTGGGGTGGTTTCACTGGAGCCCATAACGCAAGCCCCAGCGAGGGGGGGCGGTGAGGGTGGGGCGGCATGGATGAACAACCATGTTTGGGTGGTCTGGGCAGGATGACCAAGTGGGGATGGGAATTCCTGTTGGTATTGTGCAGCCTTCCCCCACTAGTAAAATGCCAGTGGCAGCAAGGAGACTGTTAAGTGATCACTAGTTGGCTACTTAAGGACCTCACTGGGTTAGCACTGCTGTCTCACAGCGCCAGGGACCCAGGTTCGATTCCTGGTTTGGGTCACTGTCTGCTTGGAGTTTGCACATTCTCCCCATGTCTGCGTGGGTTTCCTCCGGGTGCTCTGGTTTCTCCCACAGTCCAAAGATATGCGGGTTAGGTGGATTAGCGATGCAAAATTGACCCTAGTATCAGGGTGTTAACAGGGTAACTATGTAAGGTTATGGGAATAGGGCCTATGCAGACTCGATGGGCTGAATGGCCAGCTTCTGCACTGTAGGGATTCTATGATTCTAGTTGGTTCAAGGGTAGGTGGATTGTCCAACACTACTCCAGTGCTGGTAAAACCACAGTGTAGAAGGCAGGCAGGCCTGGCAAAACCCACCATCTCACCTGAATTTACACCCCAGCTGAAGAAGGTGTAAAATTCCAGCCATTATTTGGACCAAGAATCTGTTAAGAGTCTCTAGTTTCAATGTGATCACAACTGGCCAGCAAAGTAACTCCACCTCCCTTTAAATCACTGGTTAACAAGAATCTGTTAGTCTCAGATTTAAAATTCACAATTGATCTAGCATCAACTGCTGTTTTGAGTTGAACGTTTGAGTTCCAAACGTTCAACGTTCATCAAACGTTGTGTGGAAGTGTTTCATATTTTCATTCCCGAAAAGTCTGGCTTTAATTTTGGGACTACAGGCCCTGCAGAGGCAACAGGAAGAAACACTTCTTTACCCAACGACTGGTTAGGAGCTTGAATGCATGTCAAATGGGGCAGAAAACAATAAAACCATAAGACGTAGAAGCAGAAATAGGCCATTCAGCCCATCGACAACGATGTGCCACTCAATGAGATCATGACTGATCTGATGTGATAATCCTCAACTCCACTTTCCCACCTTATCCCCACATCCCTGGATTCCCTTACTGATTAAAAACCTGTCTATCTCTGCCATGAACATACTCAATGACCGAGCCTCTACAGCCCTCTGTGGTAGAGAATTCCACACATTCACTACCCTCTGAGAGAAGAAATTCCTCCTCATCTCTGTCTCAAATGGGTGACTCCTTACTCTGAGATTATGCCCTCTAACCCTAGACCCTCCTACAAGATCATAAGACTATAATAAGACCATTATAGGAGCAAAATTAGGCCATTCAGCCCATCAAATCTGCTCCACCATTCAACCATGGCTGATAAGTTTCTCAACCCAATTCTCCCGCCTTCTCCCCGTAAGCTTTGATCCCCTTATTAATCAAGAACCTATCTATCTCTGTCTTAAATACACTCAATGACCTGGCCTCCACAGCCTTCTGTGGCAATGAATTCCAAAGATTCACCACCCTCTGGCTGAAGAAATTCCTCCTCATCTCAGTTCTAAAGGGTCGTCCTTTTACTCTGAGGCTAAGCCCTCGGATCCTAGCCTCTCCTACTAAAGGAAACATCTTCCCCGTGTCCACTCTATGCAGGCCTTCCAGTGTTCTGTAAGTTTCAATGAGATTCCCCCCGCATCCTTCTAAACCCCATCGAGTACAGACCCCGAGTCCTCTAACTCTCCTCATACGTCAAGCTTTTCATTCGTGGGATAATCATCGTGAACCTCCTCTGGACCCTCACCAAGGCCAGTACATCCTTCCTCAGATACAGGGCCCAAAACTTCTCACAATATTCCAAATGGGGTCTGACCAGAGCCTTATAAGGCCTCAGCAATACATCCCTGCTTTTGTATTCTAGTCCTCTCGAAATGAATGCTAACATTGCATTTGCCTTCCTAGCCACCAACTCAACCTACAAGTTAACCTTGAGAGAATCCTGAACTAGGACTCCCAAAGTCCCTTTGCGCTTCTGATTTCTGAATTCTCTCCCGATTTAGAAAATAGTCCATGGCTGATTGCCCAACTCAATAGCCTAATCCTGCTTTCTCCCCATAACCTTTGATCCCATTCACCCCAAGTACTATATCTAGCCGCCTCTTGAATACAATCAATGTTTTGGCATCAACTACTTCCTGTGGTAATGAATTCCACAGGCTCACCACTCTTTGGGTGAAGAAATGTCTCCTCACCTCCATCCTAAATAGTCTACCTGTGACCCCTGGTTCTGGATTCCCCCACCATCGGGAACATCCTCCCTGCATCTACCCTGTCTAGTCCTGTTAGAATTTTATAAGTCTCATTCATCTGAACTCCAGCGAAAACAATCCTAGCCTAATCAATCTGTCCTCAGACATCAGTCCCGCCATCCCTGGAATCAGCCTGGTCAACCTTTGCTGCACTCCCTCGAGAGCAAGAACATCCTTCCTCAGAAAAGGAGACCAAAACTGCGCACGATACTCTAGGTGTGGCCTCACCAAGGCCACGACACATCCCTGCTCCTGTACAAGAAACCTCCGGCAATAAAGGCCAACATGCCATTTGCCTTCTTTACCGCCTGCTGCACCTGCATGCTTACCTTCAGTGACTGGTGCACAAGGACACCCAGGTCCCGCTGCACACTCCCCTCTCCCAATTTACAGCCATTCAGGTAGTAATCTGCCTTCTTGTTTCTGCTTCCAAAGTGAATAACCTCACACTTATCCAAATTATACTGCATCTGCCATTGAT
The DNA here is from genome assembly GCF_964213995.1 of Mustelus asterias. Lineage (NCBI taxonomy): Eukaryota > Metazoa > Chordata > Chondrichthyes > Carcharhiniformes > Triakidae > Mustelus > Mustelus asterias. Next base: position 14,348,080 of record NC_135818.1, on the reverse strand, counting down.
TAGCCCACTCACCCAACCTGTCCAGATCATTCTGAAGGATCTCTGCATCCTCGGCACAATTCACCCTCTCACCCAACTTGGTTTCATCTGCAAACTTTGAGATGTTACATTTTGTTCCCTCATCCAAATCATTAATATATATTCTGAATAGCTGGGGTCCCAGCACCAATCCCTGTGGCACCCACTAGTTACTGCCTGCCAATTTGAAAAGGACCCATTAATTCCTACTCTTTGTTTCCTCTCTGCCAACCAGTTTTCTATCCATCTCAATACACTTCCCCCAATCCCATGCACTTTAATCTTGCACGACGATCTTTTATGTGGGACTTTGTCAAACAAATATACCACATCAACTGGCTCCCCCTTGACAACTCTACTAGTTACATCTTCAAAGAATTCCAACAGATTTGTTAAGCATGATTTTCTCTTCATAAATCCATGCTGTCTCTGTCTGATCCTGCCACTGTTTTCTAAATTCTCCGATATAAAATCCTTGATGATGGATTCGAGAATTTTCCCCATTACCAATGTTAAGCTTACTGGTCTTTAATTCCCTGTTTTCTCTCTACCTCCCTTTTTGAATATTGGAGTGACATTCTCTACCCTTCAATCTGCAGGGATTGTTCCAGAGTCTATAGAATCCTGGACGATGATCACCAATGCATCCACTATTTCTAGAGCCACTTCCTTGAATACTCTGGGGTGTAGATTATCAGGCCCTGGGGATTTATCCACCTTCAATCCCATCAATTTTCCCAGCACCATTTCTCTCATAATATTGATCGCTCTCAGTTCTTCCCTCTCACTGAATCTTGCATTCTCCAACATTTCTGGCATCTGATTTGTGTCCTCTTTTGTGAAGACAGAACAAAAGTATGTATTCAGTTGCTCGGCCATTTCTTTGTCCCCTATAGATTGCAGGAGCATCAGGAAAGAGAGGAATGGGACCAACCGGATTACTCCTCAAAAGAGCCAGCCCAGAGTCAATGGGCTGAATGATCTCTCTCTGTTTCAGGCTTAGCTTTCACACAATACAATACAAGCCATGCGGCGCAGAAGGAGGACACTCAGTCTATTGAGCCTGCACCAACAACAATCCCACCCACATTTACCCTGCTAGTCCCCCGAGGCAATTTCGCACAGCCAATCAACCTAACCCGCACGTCTTTGGAGTGTGGGAGAAAACCGGAGCACCCGGAGGAAACCCACGCAGACAAACATGCTGACTCCGCACAGACAATGACCCAAGGCCGGAATCGAACCTGGGTCCCTGACGCTGTGAGGCAGCAGTGCTAACCACTGTGCCACCGTTTCGCCCTTTGATGCCTCTCCGTGAGGGACAGAGATGCGTTTGGGTGAGATCAGGTCGATCATGTTGGCCATCGGAAGGTTCACAGTTTGATGGCGAGGAACTGGGGAACTCGCCCCACCCTGCAACCAAACCTATCGCCAATCACAATCTACTCGAGCAATTGTAGGGACATTATACAGGGAAGATGCAAGATCCCACCCAATGGATGGATTCTATGGGCCAAGGATTGGCAACATTCATTGCCTCAACTGAGGTGACACAAACCTCTTAGCTGAGGTATGGACTGACCTCATTTGGGGACAGGCAGGGGAGAGTCCGTAATTTTGTATTTGTACGCACTAAATCAAAAAGCAACAATCTCACTCAGCAAACCACGCCAAGAGTTACTACATGTAGTGACTGACATCTGAACATGAGGTGGGGGTGGGAGTTAGGCTTCCTTTTCACACAGGGCCTAGCGATGAGACAAAAAGGATGACCTTTCATTTACCTCTCATCTCTCATGTCTGCACGACCTCCCCAGGCCCTGTTACAGCTCATAAATTACCTTTGAAATGTAAACAGTATTTTCTAGGCATATGCAGAAGCCAGTTTGTGCACAGCATGATCCCACAGACACTGAAGAGACAAATGGCTGAACCATCTGTTTTTGGTGATAGATGAATGTTGGCCAGGTGATATCATAGGATAACTCCAGTGCAGAAATAAGCCATTCGGCCCATCGAGCCTGTACCGACAATAATCCCACCCCAGGCCCTATCCCCGTAACCCCATCCTGCTAATCCTCCTGACACTAAGGGGCAATTGAGCTTGGCCAAGCAATCCAACCTGCACATTTATGGGAGGAAACTGGTGGAAAAGTACATGTGTAATCCTACAGTGCTGAAGGAGACCATTCGGCCCATCATGTCTGCACCGGCCGCAATCCCACCCAGGCCCTATCCCTGTAACCCCATGCATTTACCCTAGCCAGTCCCCCTGACACTAAGGGGCAATTTAGCATGGCCAATCCACCTAACCCACACATCTTTGGAGTGTGGGAGGAAACCCACACAGACACAGGGAGAACGTGCAGACTCCGCACAGACAGTGACCCAAGCCGGGAATTGAACGTGGGTCCCTGGTGCTGTGAGGCAGCAGTGCTAACCACCCTATCTCCGTGCCACCCCTTTTTATATGCAGGGAAGTTAATTTTTGGGGTCGAGGGTTCACACAAAATAGCCCAAAAGGAAAAAAAATTGGAAATGATTGGTGCCAGTAAAACTTGTCCAAAATAGTCACGTGCACCTGACAATTACTGAATTTTATCGGGATTTGAAAGATGATTGTCGCATCACAAACCCCTGTCACTCTGCCAAGGCTGGAAAAAGGTCTCAGATCCCAATCCCATCTTCTGTCAGACATCAGTCAACTCCTTTACCAACACTGCCACCTACAGCCAGTCCAAGGGACTGCATGAGCAGTCACATAAAATGTAAACTATCCCTCGTCACCAGTTCCACCTCCAGCAACCCTCCTGATCGCTGAAGCACCCTTCAACAAAGATTTGTTCCTTTTTTTAAACTCTGATTCAGTTGATTGGAAGTTTGGCTTTTGTGGAACATTAAATCAGTCCTTCTGTCTGATGCGCTATCAATAAGGCGAAAGACTACCGATATGCCAATATAAGTGTAGGCTTTTATTCACAACAGAATCAGGAGCAGATCCCAACAATTAACCGACCTGGACTGAACAAGGGGGAGGAGACAGCCACCTTTATACTAGGTGCTGAGGGGAGGAACCAAACTGGAAGGGGATGTGTCCAGGTATGACAAACACACACAACGGTGGTCCATATAGGACAAAGGCACAACTGAGGTCCACCACACTGTCCAGGTCAAAACACCTCTGCCAAAAGAACTGACAGCGGCATTATCAGCAACAACTTACCTTTGTGCATTGGGACGGCATGGTGGCACAGTGGTTAGCATTGCTGCTTCACAGCGCCAGAGACCCGGGTTCGATTCCCGGCTTGGGTCACTGTCTGTGTGCCGAATTTGGAGTATTGTGTACAGTTTTGGTCACCTAGTTACAGGAAGGATGTAAATAAGATTGAAAGAGTGCAGAGAAGGTTCACAAGGATGTTGCCGGGACTTGAGAAGCTGAGTTACAGAGAGAGATTGAATAGGTTGGGACTTTATTCCCTGGAGCGTAGAAGATTGAGGGGAGATTTGATAGAGGTGTATAAGATTTTGATGGGTATAGATAGAGTGAATGCAAGCAGGCTTTTTCCGCTGAGGCTAGGGGAGAAAAAAACCAGAGGGCATGGGTTAAGGGTGAAAGGAGAAAAGTTTAAAGGGAATATTAGGGGGGGCTTCTTCACGCAGAGTGGTGGGAGTGTGGAATGAGCTGCCGGATAAAGTGGTAAATGCGGGGTCACTTTTAACATTTAAGAAAAACTTGGACGGGTTCATGGATGAGAGGGGTGTGGAGGGATATGGTCCAAGTGCAGGTCAGTGGGACTAGGCATAAAATGGTTCGGCACAGACAAGAAGGGCCAAAAGGCCTGTTTCTGAGCTGTAATTTTCTATGGTTCTATGGTGTGGAGTTTGCACGTTCTCCCCGTGTCTGCGTGGGTTTCCTCCGGGTGCTACGATTTCCTCCCACAGTCTGAAAAATGTGCTGGTTTGGTGCATTAGCCGTGCTAAATTCTCCCTCAATGTAGCCTAACAGTAACTTAATTGCAGTGTTAATGTAAGCTGACTTGTGACCCTAATAAATAACCTTTAAAACTGCTTTATAAAAGGTGTGCTCTCTCCTCCACCTTCACCCCATTTCCATTTATTTTATTCCATTCCATTTAACCTCGTTCATCCATTGTACCATCCTTTTTCACTTCTATTCTCCAGTCTAGCTCTCCTTTCCACAACCTCCCCCCCTCCCCCACCCCTCCTCCTCCCCGACCCCTCCCCCCACCAATGCGACTTCCACATTCCTCCTTTAACAATCTCTATCTCTATCCTGCCATTCTCACATTCCGATCAATTAATGAACATTTTTAGCACCTTTCCAGCCTTCTAAAGTTTAAAGTTTATTTATTCGTCACAAGTAGGCTTACATTAACACTGCAATGGAGTTACTGTGAAAACCCCCCAGTTGCCAAAAGTCCATCAGCAGTTATATCACTGTTCAGGATCACAGATTCACAGAATACCACAGTGCAGAAGAATTCCTTCGGCCCATCGAGTCCACACCAACGAATGAAAGGCCCTGGTCTGCCCACCTAATTCCATTTACCAGCACTGTTTGGGTCAATGCACCGAACCAGCACGTCTTTCGGACTGTGGGAGGAAACCGGAGCACCCGGAGGAACCCCACGCAGACACGGGGAGAACATGCCGACTCCGCACAGACAGTGACCCAAGCCGGGAATCGAACCCGGGTACCTGGCGCTGTGCCACCGTGCCGCCCCCGGGATTTGTCAGAAGCTGTATGATGCCAGAGACTCAACTGTGTGAATCACAGACAGGATAATGTCCCTGCCGTCAAGTCTCCCTCAGACCAAATCTGTGATAGCAATGACAATACTAAAGGCTCCACTGACAGTGTTATTTTAATTGCAATGTACAATTACTTGTACTTCATTATCTGCTCCTCTGAACTGGTCTCGAGGAGGCTGGTAAGAGAATTATAGAATCCTACACTGCAGAAAGAGGCCATTCGGCCCATTGTGTCTGCACCGATCACAATCCCACCCACGCCCTATCCCCATAACCCCACGCATTTACCCTAGCTAGCCTCCTGACGCTAAGGGACAATTTAGCATGGATAATCCACCCAACCCGCACATCTTTTGAACTGTGGGAGGAAACCGGAGCACCCGGAGGAAACCCACACAGACACGGGGAGAACGTGCAAACTCCACACAGCCTGGAATCAAACCCGAATCCCCGGCGCTGTGAGGCAGCAGTGCTAACCACTGTGCCACCGTGCCGCCCATAACAATGGCGTGAATCCTGTGGTCAGCAGTGAAGTGACGGAACCGTTGCTGACGTCGAAGAAAGCTGCCAAGAAACGTTTCTGTGGCATGAACTTGTCTTCCTGATGTTCATGGTGCCCAGTCAAGAGAAGCTCCAAAGGTCCATCAGCAGTTATATCACTGCTCAGGATCACAGAATCATAGAATACCACAGTGCAGAAGAGGCCCTTCAGCCCATCGAGTCTGCACCAACAAATGAAAGGTCCTGATCTGCCCATCTAATCCCATTTGCCAGCACTTGGCCCATCGCCCAGAATGTTATGACGTGCCAAGCACTCACCCAGGTGCTTTATAAAGGATGCGAGGCATCCCGCCTCCACCACCCTCCCAGGCAGCGCATTCCAGATCGTCACCACCCTCCGGGTAAAAAAAGTTTTTCCTCCAATCCCCCCTAAACAAAGAACAAAGAACAATACAGCACAGGAACAGGCCCTTCGGCCCTCCAAGCCCGCGCCGCTCCCCGGTCCAGGATTGAATCCTGAATCCAGGATCCCCGCCCAATTTTCCAGCCTATCTACATACCAATATCCTATCCACCGAGCTGTCCCTCACAGCTACGATGCTTTGTTCATTACAACCTATTAACTCACCCCCACCCCCCCATTCCCGACCATGTGATCTCCAGGGAGAGGCGAAAACCCAGAGTGAAAAACCCCACCTCTCACTTTTAACTTGTGTCCCCTCATAACTGACCCTTCAACTAAGGGGAACGGCTGCTCTCTATCCACCCTGTCCATGCCCCTCACAATCTTGAACACCTCAATCAGGCCGTCCCTCGATCTTCAGAGAAAACAACCCAAGCCTATCCAACTTTTCTTTATAACTTAAATGTTCCATCCCAGGCAACCCATTACTTTTATTTATTCATTTGTGGGACATGGGTTTCACAGGCTGGCCAGCATTTATTGCCCATACATTATTGAAGGAGGCCATTTGGCCCATCAAACTTACAACAACAACAATCCCATCCAGGTTCTAGTTGCCTGCGGGCACTTAAGAGTCAACCACATTGCTGTGGCTCTGGAGTCACATGTAGGCCAGACCGGGTAAGGACGGCAGATTTCCTTTCCTAAAGGACATTAGTGAACCAGATGCGTTTTTCCAACAATCGGCAATGGTTTCATGGTCATCAGTAGATTCTTAATTCCAGATATTTTTAATTGAATTCAAATTCCACCATCTGCCGTGGCGGGACTTGAACCCACGTCCCCAGAACATTAGCTGAGTTTCTGGATTAATAGTCGAGCGATAATACCATTAGGCCATTACCGCCGGCAGACCACAAACCTGGAAGTAAAAGGCACCAATTGTTAAGTACTTCTTATAAATTGTAAAGATTGCAAAGAGATTGTAAGGAGATTGGAATATAAACACAGGGAAGTTTTACTGCACTTGTACAAGGCCTTGTTGAGATCCCATCCAGAATATTCTGTAGACATCAAATCCCTACAGTGCAGAGGGAGGCCATTCAGCCCATCGTGTCTGCACCAACTCTCTGACAGAGCAGTTTTATCCAGGCCTGTAACCCCACATATTTACTCCACGAATCCCCTAACCTATACATATTAGTCCTGGTCCCTTATTTGAAAAAGGATATCATTGTGTTAGAAGCAGTCCAGAGCATAAGAACTAGGAGCAGGAGTAGGCCATTTGGTCCCTCGAGCTTGTTACCCCATTCAATAAGATCATGGCTGATCTTACCATTCAATGAGGCACCCTCAACAGCTTCACTGGGCAGGGAATTCCACAGATTCACAACCCTTTGAGTGAAGAGTTTCCGCCTCAACTCAATCCTAAATCTGCTTCCCCTTACTTCTGGTTTCACCTGCCAGTGGAAACTTCCCTGCTTATCTTATCTATTCCCTTCATAATTTTATAAGTTTCTATAAGATCCCCCCTCATTCTTCTAAATTTTAATAAGTATAGTCCCAGTCTACTCAGTCTTTCCTCATAAGCCAACCCTCTCAATTCCGGAAGGAGGCCATTCGGCCCATCAAGTTTACACCTACAACAATCCCACCCAGGCCCTATCCCCATAACCCCGCATGTTTACCCTGCTAATTCCCCTGACACTAAAGGACCAATTTAGCATGGCCAATGCACCTAACCTGCACATCTTTGGATTGTGGAAGGAAACCGGGGCACCCGGAGGAAACCCTCGCAGACTCCAGAGGGATAGTTACCCACGGCTGGAATTGAACCTGGGCCCCTGGTGCTATGAGGCAGCAGTGCTAAGAAAAAGAAGTCTCCCTTTTAATGTGGAGAGGAGAAGAAATGTTTTCTCTCAGAAATGTCTTCCCCAGAGAGTAGTGGAGGTTGGGTCATTGAACCTATTCAAGCATTAGTTAGATAGGCTTTTATGGTTGGCCAAGGAGTCAAGGGTTATGGGGGATAGACAGGAAAGTGGATTTGAGACCACACTCAGAACTGGGAATCATAGCAGGCGGACACGGACCATGCAAAGATCCATTGACCTCAGGCAGGATTTTCCAATCTTGGGGCGAGCACGGCGGGAAAATCCCAACCAAAAGATCAAATGGCTCCTAAATCCCAAAATGTGTGGATGAGGTGAATTAGCCATGGTGAATGCGCAAGATTATCAGGATGGGGTGGAGAGGAAAGCCTAGGTGGGATGCTTTCTCGGAGAGTCGGTGCTGGCTTGATGGGCCGAATGGCCCCTTTGTGCACTGTAGGGGTTCAATGGTTTAGTCCAATGTTCACCTGATTCTCTGTAGATTGGGATGTACAGATAGAAAAAAGGTAGAAACTGAAATACCATAAACAAACATTTAAAAAATATTTACGTTAAATACTTACGACATAAAGGGCCTGATTTTACCATTGCGTCACGCCCGTTTTTGGGCACGAAAACGTGGTAAAGTCGGGTGTGAGGCCATTAACGCGATCCGCGCCCACGTCCATGCAGATGCCCACTTTACCGAGGCCCGGGAATGGCCGCGATCCGAGTCACGCCCGAAACGGGCGCAACGGCGATTTAAATGCATTTGCTTGAATTTCAATTGAATTAATGAACTGCCCGCCCAACTTTATCGGCATTTCCCCCTTTACCGCCGTGTTCGCCCGTCCAGATTCAGCGCGAAACGGACATACTCGGCAAAGGTCTGTTTCTGGCGCTCCAGCTGCTGAAGAGTTTCCAGCGACTCTCTAACTCAGATCGGTGGTGGAGGGAGGTGGGGGAGGCGGGCCAGATCATTCTCTGGTGAGGGGTGGGGGGAGCGGGAGAAGGAAGGCCCGATCATTTTCTGGTGGGAGGGGGAGGGGAGGAGGGAGGCGGATCAGATGTATCTCTGGTGGGGGGGGGGGGGGGGCGGAAGGGAGGGAAGGCCGATCGTTGTCTGGTTAGGGGGAGGGGAAGGGGATGGAGGCCAGATTGCTCTCTGCTTGGTGGAGGGGGGAGGAGGGAGGCCCGATCGTTCTCTGGTTTGTGTGGGGGGGAGGAGGGAGGTGGGTAAGATGTATCTCTGCTGGGGGGCGGGGGGAAGGCCAGATGGATCCCTGGTTTGGGGGGGGTGTGGGGGAGGCCAGATGGATCTCTTGTGGGGGGAAGGCCAGATGGATCCCTGGTTTGGGGGGGGTGGCGGGGGGACCAGATGGATCTCTTGTTGGGGGGAGGGAATGCCAGATGGATTTCTGGTGGGGGGGGCAGGGTGGACCGCTGCCACTCTGCGAGCGATCAGTTGGGGGGGGGGGAAAGGAGGCAGAGGATCGCGATCAGTCTGGATAGCGGGGGAGGTGGGTGGATAAGGGGGACAGTTATGTTGTGGGGGTAGGGCGATATCTGTGGGGGGCCATCGCTCCTGAGCCGCTTTATCCACTTTTTGTGGCCCGGGAGCGATGTGACAGCGGCGTGATTTTCAAATTATTTTCTCACTGCGCATGCGCAGTTGAAGGCTCCAATCGGAGCCGCAACGTTTCGGGCGCGATAAGCCCCGCCCACTGCGTGGTTCAGATTCAGTATTTTTCTTTCAGGCTGAGTGCGTATGGGGGCGCCTGAGAGCAGGTTTCCAAGTCGGATCTGAATCACACCCAGATTCAGCGCTTAGATTCAAAATGGTAAAATCTGCGTCCGTGCAGATGCCCACTTTACCAAGGCCCGAAAATGGCCGCGATCCGAATCGCTCCCGAAATGGGCGCAATGGCAATTTGAATGCATTTGCTTGCATTTAAATTGAATAAATGGGCTGCCCGCCCAACTTTCCCAGCATTTTCCCCTTTATCATCACGTTCACCCATCCAGATTCAGCGTGAAACAGACATGCTCGGCAAAGGTCTGTTTCTGGTGCTCCAGCTTCTAAAGAGGTAAGTTCAAAGCTTCCAACGGCTCTCTAACTCAGATCGGTGGTGGGGGCGGGAGAGGGAGGCGGGCCAGATCATTCTCTGGTGGGGGAGGGGTGGGGTGGGGGGCAGGAGAAGGGAGGCCCAATCATTTTCTGGTGGGAGGGGAAGGAGGAGGGTCAGATGTAACTCTGCTGGGGGAAGGGGACAGATCGCTCTCTGGTAGGGGGGGGGGAGGGCAGATGGAGGCCAGATTGTCATCTGGTGGGACGGGGGGAGTGGTGGGGGGGGGAGGAGGCAGGTCAGATGTATCTCTAGCCGGGGGGGGGGGTGGGTGGAGGGAGGCCAGTTCATTGTCTGGTTGGGGGGGGCGGTGGGGGAGGCCAGATGGATCTCTGGTGGGGGGGGTAAGGGAGGGCCAGATGGATCTCTAAGGGGGGGAAGGGAGGGCCAGGTGGATCTCTGGGGAGGAGGGAGGGCCAGATGGATCTCTGGGGGGTGGGAGGGCAGGGAGGGCCAGATGGATCTCCGGGGGGGGTGCGGGGGGGGGAGGGAGGGCCAGATGGATCTCCGGGGGGGGAGGGCCAGATGGATCTCTGGGGGGTGGGAGGGCAGGGAGGGCCAGATGGATCTCCGGGGGGGCGGGGGGGGGAGGGAGGGCCAGATGGATCTCCGGGGGGGAGGGCCAGATGGATCTCTGGGGGGGGGGGGGGCAGGGAGGGCCAGATGGATCTCTGGGGAGGGGGAGGGATGGAGGGCGAGATGGATCTCTGGGGGGTGGGAGGAGGGACGGAGGGCCAGATGGATCTCTGGGGGGTGGGGAGAGAGAGGGAAGGCGAGATGGATCTCTTGGGGGGGGAGGGGGGAGGGGGGAGGGAGGGCCAGATGCATCAGTGGGTGGTGCGGAGTGAGGGAGGGCTAGATGGATCTCTTGGGGTGGAGGGGAGGGGGGGGGCCAGATGGATCTCTGGCGGAGGGGGGTGGGAGGGGGTATCCGCTGCCACTCTGTGGGCGATCGGTGTGGGGGGGGGGAAGGGGGCAGGGGTTACAATCGGTTTGGGTAGCGGGGCGGGGTGGGTAGATAAGGGGGAAAGTTATGTTGTAGTGGTGGGGCCATCGCTCCCGGGCCGCTTTATCCACTTTTTGCGGCCTGGGAGCGATGTGACAGTGGCGCGATTTTTAAAATTTTTTCCTCACTGCGTATGCGCAGTTCAGAGCTCCGACTGTTTCGGGCGCGATAAGCCCCACCCACAGCGTCATTCAGATTCGTGACTTTTCTTTCAGGCTGAGTGCGTATGGGGGCGTCTGAGAGCAGGTTTCCAAGTCGGATCTGAATCACGCCCAGATTCAGCGCTTAGATTCAAAATGGTAAAATCGGGCCCAAAGTGTTGAGAAATTTGACAGTAGGCAAACAATTGCACAGTGTAGCTGAAGATTCATTGGTATGCTTACATTTAGCTAAGACACTTGGTTTAAAGGGAGTGAGTTTCAAATCTGTCCCCAAATCAACATGTCTGCTATGACTCTCAGCAACTTTTACAGATGCACCATAAAAAGCATCCTCTCTGGATGTATCACAGCTTGGTATGGCTCCTGCTCTGACCAAGACCGCAAGAAACTACAAAGGGTCGTGAATGTAGCCCAATCCATCACGCAAACCAGCCTCCCATCCATTGACTCCGTCTACACTTCCTCGGAAAAGCAGCCAGCATAATTAAGGACCCCACGCACCCCGGACATTCTCTTTTCCACTTCTTCTGTCGGGAAAAATATACAAAAGTCTGAGGTCACGTACCAACCAACGCAAGAACAGTTTCTTCCCTGCTGCCATCAAATTTTTGAATGGACCTACCTCGCACTAAGTTGATCTTTCTCTACACCCTAGCTCTGACTGTAACACTACATTCTACACTCTCTTGTTTCCTTCTCTATGAATGTATGCTTTGTCTGTATAGCGTGCAAGAAACTAAACCTTTCACTGTATGTTAATACATGTGACAATAATAAATCAAATCAAATCAAATCAAATCAAACATCAGGCTCCACCCTTGTCTCCCTCATTTTCTCTCCATCCTCGCTGCAAAGTAGGAGATTCTCCAGGGGATGGAGGCCAGGGACACGCTGGAGTAACAGGCTGTGGGGAGGAGAAGTTGAGACCAGTACCCATCGATTATTAAAACCAGTCACATTCCTAGGAGATGAAGGGACAGAGACTTTGGTTTTGAAGGGAGATTAGACGGACACTTGGGGAAATCAACTTGCAGGACCATAGGGACAGAGCGGGAAAACGGGACTAACTTGACTGGTTGTCAGAGAGCCAGAATGGATTGGATGGGCCAAATGGCCTCTTCCATTGCTGTCATGACTCTGTGATGTGGATTTCAGCCAGGAAGGAAGATGGGAAATCCTATCAGTTGCACAAAATTACAGGATGAGATTCTCCTCCCAGCCTTTAAATGAGCTTTAGAATGGATAGGTGGCTGGTGCAGAGACGATGGGCCAAAGGGCCTCTTTCTGTGCTGTAAAATGCTATCACTGCAATTCTACCGTCCCGCCTGCCATGGAATCGGAGCGGGAGAAGGGCGGCCATGGAAATGTCCATTACCCTCAGGCGGAAATTTCCTGAGCAAGGCCATGAAATCCTGCCCTATGACTCGAGACATATTAGAGCAATGGAAAGAACAACAAAGGTGGGGTGGGGAGGGTGGGGAGGGTGGGGAGGGTGCGGAGGGTGGGGAGGGTGGGGAGGGTGCGGAGGGTGGGGAGGGTGCGGAGTGTGGGGAGGGTGGGGAGGGTGGGGAGGGTGCGGAGGGTGGGGAGGGTGGGGAGGATGCGGAGGGTGGGGAGGGTGGGGAGGGTGCGGAGGATGCGGAGGGTGGGGAGGGTGGGGAGGGTGGGGAGGGTGGGGAGGGTGCGGAGGGTTGGGAGGGTGGGGAGGGTGGGGAGGGTGCTATTCAATGAGCCCCACTATTTCTATACTTTCCCTAAAGCTCTGCAATGTTTTCCCTCTTTGTAGGCCGAGTGGTCACGTGAAAACCTGATGTCCCAGTGTGGCGGGAGCGTGGGAATTATCCCCGGGATCTGGGGCAGAGTACAGTGCTGTATACAGCTGTTGAACACAGTGGAAGTTGTTGATGCCAGTGAGTTAAGGCACCCACAACATTCTGTACTTTTTGTGTATCGATCCCACTGCCTTTTGAAAGTTACTGATAAACTCTGCTTCCACCTCTCTCTCAGGCATTGCACTCGACAGTATAACGATTCACAGGATTAAACTTCTCCTCTTCTCCCCCTTGTCTCTTCAACAATTACCTTAAATCTGAAATCCCCTAGTTATCGATTTCCTTGCCGGTGAAAACAATTTCTCCTTCCCTACTCGATCAAAACCTTTCATCATTCGCTGCACCACGATTAAATCTCCACTTAACCTTCTCTGCTCCAAGGAAAACTTACAGTTTCTCCAATCTCTCCACATAACTGAACTACCTTGGGCGGGGGGGGGGGGGGGGGGGGGGGGGGGGGGGGGCGATTCTCCCCAAAAAATTCCAAGTGTCAAATTCACATGAAAACTGGAGTAAATACTGTTGTTTTCTTCCAGCAGGATTTTCAAAATGAATTTCCCACACTCTGTGCCGCAGAGTGCACCAGCGCGAATCACTGGGTGGAGCCTAGTCCCACCCGAGGGGCCGGCAGCAAAGTGCTGAGTGAGCCATTGCGCATGCACCCATCTGTCAGCGCCGAGACTGGCACATTGCCAGCCTGATCACTGGCCTCCCAGAGGTGTCCGGGCCCAGCCCCAACCACAACACCCCCACCGGCCCACCTCAGTCTCCCATGGCCCCCACAGTGGTCCCGATCTCCCGATCCCCCCCACTCCCGATTCCCCCCCCTCCCCCACTGGCATTCTGGACCCCCTCCCCACCACAGTCCCGAACCCCGCCTGCATCCCCAACACCACCCCCCCCAGGTCTGACCCACCCCCCCCCCACCCAATTGTCCAGCCCCTATAGCTGGTCCTCCCTCCCCCCCTCTGTCACGCAGCAGAGTGGCAATTGGACACCCCCAACCCCAAAGATCGTCCTCTGAGGCCCCGCCCACATCAAGCCATACCCTCATTAGGCCCCGCCCCTTGGCACCACCCATGCCCGGTGGGCATTGCCAAAGAGCCCCCTGGACATTGGCACTCTGCCCCTTGGCAGTGCCAGGGGGCCCAGGCTGGGGTTGTTCTAAAAAAGAGAGAGGACTGCTTATACCAGCACAGGGAGTATTCATCCTGCTTTGCCTCAGTCCCTTCCAGCATTTTAATCGGGCGGCTGTTGCAAATATAATATTTCCATCAGATAGAGCAATCAGATATTGTTTAAAATCATGAAAATCCACTGCAAATGTAAATCTCAAGAGGTGAAGAAACAGACCTGTCATCACACTCACTTTTATTTTGTAGAATTTACATGTCTTCAAAATCAAAATGATGATAATTTAATAAGGCAGAGAAATTTTAAACATACATTTGCACTCACGACTGAGAGGAAAAATGGCCTCGATTACCGCCCCCCTCCCCCGCTTCACTCCAGCAGGGTCAGGCCACCAGCTCCCCACAAGTGGGAAGCTTCAGTAAACCCCAATAAGTGGAATACTCCTGGTGGGGTGGCCCATTCCCCTCCTACTCGGTTTTCAAGTTTGCTGATGATACGACCGTAGTGGGTCAGATCTCAAACAGTGACGAGACAGAGTACAGGAATGAGATAGAGAATCTGTGAACTGGTGCGGCAACAATAATCTCTCCCTCAATGTCAACAAAACGAAGGAGATAGTCATCGGCTTCAGGAAGCGTAGTGGAGAACATGTCCCTGTCTACATCAACAAGGACGAAGTAGAAAGGGTCGAGAGCTTCAGGTTTTTAGGTGTCCAGATCACCAACAACCTCTCCTGGTCCCCCCATGCTAACTATAGTTTGAGAAAGCCCACCAACACTTCTACTTTCTTAGGAGGCTAAGGAAATTTGGCATGTCTGCTATAACTCTTACCAATTTTTACAGATGCACCATAGAAAGCATTCTTTCTGGTTGTATCACAGCTTGGTATGGGCTCCTGCTCTGCCCAAGACCGCAAGAAATTACAAAGGGTCGTGAACGAAGCCCAGTCCATCACTCAAACCAGCCTCTGTTGATTCCATCTACACTTCCCGCTGCCTCGGAAAAGCAGCCAGCATAATCAAGGATCCCACACACCCCAGATATTCCTCTCTTCCACCTTCTTCTGTCGGGAAAAAGATACAAAAGTCTGAGGTCACGTACCAACCGTATCAAGAACAGCTTTTCCCTGCTGCTGTCAGACTTTTGAATGGACCTACCTTGCATTAAGTTGATCTTTCTCTATACACTAGCTATGACTGTAACACTACATTCTGCACTCTCTCCTTTCCTTCTCTATGAATGGTATCCTTTGTATAGCGTGCAAGAAACAATACGGAGGGTCACAGTTTTTTTTTTAACTGGTCGGTGCAACATCGTGGGCCGAAGGGCCTGTTCTGCGCTGTAATGTTCTATGTTCTATGTTCTATACTTTTCACTGTATAATAATACATGTGACAATAATAAATCAAATCGAATCAAAAGAGATGCTAGTGAGCCGGAGACTTCAGTCCCGTGCTGCATTTTTATATTGTCACTGGATTAGAAATCCAGAGATCCAGCGTATATTTGTGGGTAGATCATTTGATCCCAGCCGAGCAGCTGGCGAATTTTAAATTTAACATCTAAATAAGTAATCTGGAATTGAAGGTTGTTGCAGTAACGGTGACCGTAAAACTTATCATCAATTGATGTAAAAACCTGCCTGGTTCACTAATGTCCCTTTAGGGAAGGAAATCTGCCGTCCTTACCCCGGTCTGGCCTACATGTGACTCCAGAGCCACAGCAATGTGGTTGACTCTCAACTGCCCTCTGAAATGGCTGAACGAGACACTCAGTGTCCCCAGCCTCCCATCCATTGACTCTGTC